>NW_024883170.1:0-127013 GCF_019059575.1 Amphibalanus amphitrite
TTCGCGCTATGCAGTTAGTCGGCGTGCATATTTCAGGCGGAGACTTCATGACTGCGCCATTTACGGTCGTACATTGCGCCTGCTGAAAGGCGCTGCGCTGCGCAAAAGCCGCCAACTTGGTCACTAAACTAGACGCGACAGCATTCGCAGCTTCTAAAAACTAATCAGCACCAAGTCGGACAGGCATGAGCCGCTAGGGATAACAACTTATCCAACAGCTACACCAACTTTCCGACGAAAAACTCAACTAACTTGTGATGATATCTAGATAAACGACAGAACTCAACAGCATTACAGCTTCGTGAAACAGATTACTTAATTAACACCGAGTTTGCAATGCCTGGAAGCAGCATAAACTAATGAAATATGTTTCCAAAGCAAATACAACAGGCGATTTAGTTGAATCCTGCAAGGGCGGGCGTTACCTTCCTGAAATGCCGAGGCGTCCAATTAGTGGTTAACTCGCGCGGCGTAAACAGCACGCGCTCGGCTGGCAGAACACTCGGCTAATGGAGCCGGTTCCCAGGGGCCTGCCAAAGCCATCAACAGGTCGCCGGGAGCCGCCAACTACCGAACTCGGCGGCCGGCGGCACTGTGGCCGAGCTGCCGCACATCCTGCCCGCTCGACTGCGCCACCCGCTCCACAGGTGTCTGGGGCGGACCCATCCCCACCCGAGGAGAGCTGTCGAGGGGAGCTCACTGCGGTCCCGTGGGGGCAGAGCCGACCGCCGGCTGGTGGGGAGGTGACAGACACCCCAGCGCCTGGACGCCCCTCAGCTCGGTGGTGAGCCGCTGCCTGTGGCCGCCCTGTCACTCGGAAACCGGCGTGGAAAAGTCAGTATCCGGTACCGTGGTGGCAACGGTACCGTAGTTATATGAGCCAAAAATAACCGTTAAAAATATTGGCTAATTTCTCAAAGCAAAAATCTAGAGACGCCGTGGACAACACTGTAATAAGTTGAAATCAATACGGCGTTCATCAAACAGCGGCTGCAAAGCGGCTGAAGCTACGCAACCAGGACCATAAATAGCCAGCAATGAGCGCGCGACTGGGGATCGATACGACATCGGTTCGCAGTGAACCTCCAAACGAATGTACAACCAGCGAAAACCGAGCCTTTCTGCAGCTGGTAGTGGTAATTATGGTTTGAGTTTCAGGGCGACCGGTCTGCGGCAGATGTTGGCATCATTGCTTCATAGCGTTTTTTCTTGCTTCATAGGGTGTTCTCGGCAGAAATACAAAATGCTCAACTAGATCTATATCTATTCACGGCACGGGTGACGGCAAAACCAGAGCTCAGTATCAGACCATTGTTCAATGTTTGAAATACTGACAAACTCGGCGACAGATAGCATGTCGCTGATTGGCCAAAGTCTCTGTGACGTCACGCTCGACGAGACTGCGAGAGAAGGACCCGATTCCTGGAACAGCACTCGGCGACATGCTCGGTCAATGCCTCGGCAAACTCGGCAGCACTTGAGCAATCAGAAGCCCTCTGCGAATGATTGGCTATTGCAGCTCTGAGAAGACGGTTGGTAAGAATTGACAACATGCCGCTTAATCGGCCTTAATTCCACAGTTCCCAGCTCTTCTTTGTAAGGCGGTTGAGACCGAATACAAACTGGCGCATACAATACAATACAATACAATACAATACAATACATGGCGAGTGTTGCAGTATTTTACGCTATGCGACAGGGGTGCCCTTCCCCTTTTCACTGAATCACCCCACAACACCACATAGAGTGGTCAAGGCCATCACAGGTGCAAAATTAATGCCGCCATTCGCTCTCAGCAGCCGACGGGGCGGTCAGCCTCCCGCCCCCACACGGACGAACAAGCCTGGGTCATAACTGAGCAGCGCCGCTCACAGGCAGTCGGCGCGCGGCATCCAGCAGTAGCTCCTGAAATACTGGCAGTGCTCGCCGGCGGCGAGGACGGCTCACGGCGCCTGACCGCGCATTTAAATTCCGACCTGCACCGGCGCCGGCTGACTTATTCATGTGCCGAAGAGATAGCCTCTGGCCCATACGTCAGTCCGGCCCTGCGGAGACATACGGCTGGTGGGGGACGACTACAACGGCCGTGCCCGGCATTTAGAGCCCACTCGCACGGTAAATTTAGCTCGGCGAGCTTGCGTCCATGATTGGTATCAACAGCCGGACCGGCCGGACCATTACGGCCGGTCCGCCGGCGCGGCTCCGATGGCCGTGAGCCGAGCACACCGCCGGCGGGGCGTCCCACGCAGTCGGCGAGGCCAACAGACCACCTAATGTTGCCGGCGCGGCGATCAGGGAGAGCCAATAATAGCGGCGGTGTGGGCACGGCCGCTCAGAACAGCAGCCCACGCACACACCTCCTAGACAGGTATTCATGATCCCTTCGAGATTGTATGCCTCTTATGGATACAATTTCGAACTCTCGTCATTCGGTTTCACTTGCTGTATGTGCTTTTGGTCTGGTAGCTGCTCCCAACCATCCATTTCTGACGCGAATAGCATCAATAATGGGCTGACTGGTGCTGTCCAACAACCCCAATGCATTCAGAGTGGCCCCTGCAGCACCCTCCCACCCTCCCCCGCCCCCCGCGTCCCACCTTCTGGTCGAGCTGGGTGACCACCTTCATGTCACAGCGCGTCAGCTCGGCCTGCTGTTTCTGTAGCAGGCTCTGCATGTCGCGCTGGTGGGCGGCCTCGAGTCGGGCGGGCGACTCGCCGCGCTCCAGCGCCGCCTGCAGGTCGGCCTTCTGCTGCTTCAGCAGTGCCTGACGGTCCGCTGCGGCACAGGGCGACAGGGCACGGTCAGCGACACACAGCGGCGGGTCCGCCTGCAGAGCGGCCTTCAGCAGCGCCTGGCGGTCCGCTGCGGCGCAAGGCGACGGGACACGGTCAGCGACAGTAGGTCACAGGGCGGCACCGAGCGGCGGGACAAGAGGTGGGGGCCGGCGACACGGAACAGCGGGCTCGCCGGCAGATTCCCCTTTAGTAGTGCCTGACGGTCCACTGTGGGACAGGGTGGAGGGACACGGGCGGGGCCAGCCAACAGCGGGTCACGGGGCGGGGTCAGCACATACGGGTCGCCGGAATTACGGCAATCGTTAACGGACAACGGGTCAGTACGGAAAGGTGTCAAGTCGCCATCAGTTTATCTCACATCAAATTAATTTAACAGGATCGTTAGGGTAGTTAATGAGTCATCGAAAGCTAGCTAGGCACTTTTAGGACCTCCTTAGATGGATAATATTTAAATTAGAAAAAAAAGAATGTAAAACTAAGCGCTCTGTCCCAAAAGCCGCAATATTTTCATGTCAACTGTGACCAGTTTCCAAGTGCCCACTCATCGTTTGCCATTAAGTACCCAAGAAGTAATGCTAGCGGAAGGGGTCTGCCTCCCCCGCCCCTATGTGTTCTAGGCGGGCCGCCGCCAAACACGCGGCCTGAGTGCATATGCATAAGCACCTCGGAGTTCCAGAAATAATGGAACGCAATTACCGAGAGATGCTGAAGAGTTATCGAGCTAGTCACCTCAAGAGCATAACTTAAATCAGATGCCAGCATTTAACTTGATTTATTTGATATTTCATGAAGCAAAAGCGATTATTCAGGCTGAAATTCCTAACAAAGTTAGCAGCGAAGGTAGGCACTCAGAAATGGTCTTATAACAATAATAAGAAGACAGCATGAAGAAGAAGACAGCACTAAGTGAGGCGGTAGGTACTTGACTTACATTTACTATTTCACAAACAGCGGATACCGATGGCGAGACAGCCTACGGGCAGGTGTAAGCCAAACGTCGACACTGCAAACCCGCTTCGTAAAATAGTTCGCTGAGGAAGGCCGATCTACGCAGACGCTATTTTCGGCCCAAAACTGCATACACACACGTATAAACCGGCGATTTTTGACGCTGCTATCGGCCCAATCAATGACAATCGGCGCTCAGATACCGCTGAACCTCATAGCACTGGGCACGGTTCGCGGGCCGGGGCCGGCGACCCTCAGTCGTCACGTGACGATCCGCCGTGAGTTGGCCACGGCCCCGCGGCACGGAAAGGTCCATCACGTGACCATCACGTGACCGCAGCCGCAGACGCCGCCAAATACATGAAAACCATGTGATTATGTGGGCGAGGCGCCGCCGCATCAGTGGGGCCCAAAAGTGCAGACAGCCGGCCATGCACAAAGGGAGCCTGGCCACGCGAGGCGGGACCTTACGGCATGGGCCGCAGGCAGGTGATATGAAGACAAAACACGCAATGTTATATGAGTGGTGATGACCAAAAACGCCTATGAGAGTAAATGAAGCATAATTTGTTCTGGTCAGTCATTTATGCTCCTGGGTGAGAGCTTGCTCCTGACCAGATTTGTAACAGCCAGAAGCTCGCGGCACGACAAGACAGGACAAAGGTCACTGATTTTTTTTTATAACTTTGGCTCGCTTTATAAACAGCAATTAGTCATCACCACAAATGTCAAGAGCAACTCTTATGCTAGAGCATATTGCTTCTAATTGGGTGAAATAAGACGTAGGTAGTTTATCCATAAAAGTGTGACTGTACATCTGCAATTGCATCGCACTTAACGTCAATAACTTCCAACGAGCTCCGAAATAGCTATCCGACTGCGAGCCGCGTTCGCAGTCCCTGTTGCTACAAGCAGGCTTGAAACTAATCGCGCGCCGATATTAGCAAACTTTTTTTCAGCAGGCGGCAGAGGAGCCGGGAAGGAGCTCCCGGGCGTCCAATCGGACGGCGAGTTGATCACGCCCGCTCGGCCTCCCAGACGCTGCGCAATGTTGATGTAGGCTCTAGCTCGCGCCAAGGAAGAAAAATGGACCAGGTACCGGAGGAAACGGGCTCCTTCGTCAAAAGACGGGCATTGCAATCTCAGACAAGTTCACGGACGCCAGTTAACTACTATGAACGTCAAACCCCTTGAGACCCCACTTTTTTGCGATAAATTTTAAATGCGTCAACTTTCGTTGACAATATTCTGGCAATGCATGTTTCAGAACCTGCCGAAACTTTTATTACTAAGGTATTTTGACGCCAAACGATTATGGAAGGTACTTCTCATTCACTCGTAATGTTAAGGTCAATTCAGGCCCGGGCAGAGGCTTGCGCTCGGCCACACTCGAGCCCCGCCACCAGCGCCATCTGCTCTAAATGCCATCTATCAGCGCCCGCTACCGCTACCAGCTACCGCCCACCATCAAGCCTGAATGGAGCGAGAGACGCGAGTGACCGGTCGCCGGGCAAGGAGCGCCGGAGGGGTAGGGCGGAGCTTAGCGCTGACGTCATTACGTGGCTCCGCCCCATGAGCGCGTAGCCTCTACCCAAACAGCAGATTCGTTCCGTGAAATTTAACATTAAAGGGACCCTCCCACCTTCAAAAAAGTTAATGAATTGGCATGAAAGTGATGTCACTCGGTTCAGAAAGAGCAAAAACGAATATCTACCAAATTTCTTCGAAAAATATTCACCGGTTTTCAAGATATTAGACTTTTACTTTTGTTTACTTTTTGGGATCTCCGCTGTTCCTAGCGACTTTATTTGAAAGTGCGGCATTTGTTGCGCGCAAAGCAGCATATACCACCGCGTGCTACAAAACGTTTTAGTCAAACATTTAACGGACGTTCGAAAGCCTGATGACGTCATCAGATTCCCGTAATGGTTAAGAGATAGGGACCACGCTGGTCCCACCCTGCAAGTAAAGGGAAGAAATTTCTTGAACACCATAAAGCTGCGGGGGTTGCGACCAGGATAAATGGTGGTTTCTGAGCCTGGCCGCAAACTTGGCTATCTCAACTCAAAACTAATGTTAAGGTGGGAGGGTCCCTTTACGAGTGAATGAGGAGCACCTTTCATAATCGTTTGGCGTCAAAATACCTTAGTAATAAAAGTTTCGGCAGGTTCTGAAACACACATTGCCAGAATATTGTCAACGAGAGTTGACGCATTTAAAAATTATCGCAAAAAAGTGGGGTCTCAAGGGGTTTGACGTCCATAGTAGGTCCGCATATGATAAGACATAGAGCTGCAGCATTTTCAGAGACGAGCAGCACAAAGGCATTATTTGATTCGCATGTTTGTGCCTAGAAACAAGAGAAACTGCACACTTTATAGCACATTACGAGGGCATGCTTATCCAAGAGGCGCACATAAAAAATTGAAGCTACACCAGCACCACACAATTTTGTCAATGGACAAATAACCATTCGATAGGCCATCCAAATAAGTGGTCACAACTACCACACATCGAATGCATGGAAAACGCACAGCCTAATACTATCACAGTGTGTTCACTGTTCAATTGCCCAATTTAACCCTCGCCGGCACGGGGGGGGGGGGGTGATGCAACCCCCCTAAGGGTTTTCGGGAATAATTCGCGTAACAAGCGACCAATCGCGACAAAACTTTCAGTACTCTCGCACTAATCAATTTTACACCTACCCTGAAAATTTCATGACCCTGACCCAAGTGACTTTTGACCTGTGACCTACTTTCCGAGACCATGTTTGGCCGGAATCACGATTCGGCGTATATCGGCTCGCATTAGCCGCGCGTTTCCAAACTTTTCGTGGTTTCAAACGTTCAAACATGTGATTTTATGTTGCTCCCACGCATTAGGGTGGAGGAGTCCCATGCATTAGAGGTCACCTGAAGGTCGACCTCGGTTCACTTTTTCGAGTTTTACAAGTTTCTAGGCTAGTTTTTCGAGCTGAATTCGAATCTAGCAACCATTTGAACATTTACGAAGTAGTTTTGGTGCCTTCGTAACATGTTACGAAGCTGTCAGAGGCGGTTGACACGTACTACGAATACCCGTCACGACCCCTTCTGGTTGACCTGACCTGACCCGACCTGACCTGGTCTAAATGCTTAAAGATATCATCTGTGAACAAAACTAACACGATATTCGTGATCAACGGCCCGAAAAAACCCATAGCAGCCACACTTTACGACTTTCTAACAGGTCCCGATTTTCCCGACTTTTGGGTCATTGACCTGACCTGGAAGGTCAACCGATGACCTAGGACCTTAAAACTGGGTATCATCGGCTTCCTCTCGTGACGGGCAGCACGCTCGTTGCTCGATCAGGGGCCAAACGCGAGGGGGGGGGGGGGGTCGTACCTTGTGCCGTCGAAGGACGCAAAATGGCCTGTGCCGGCGAGGGTAAATATATAAATTAAATAACGTCATACGCGCTGCTGGAGGCGGCAGCGATGCCCTTTTTATTCGGACAGGGTAGCGTTGATACCGCAGCCGTAGGAAGAATGCAATATCGTCTATTCTGGAGGAAATAACACGCTGTGCAGCATAGAACGCGCGAAACAAGGTATTTCAATATGTACCATCTTCAAGCACGCGGAGCAGCCGGGGTATTTGATTCAATATGAATGCCGACGAAACGCATGTGCGTTCAAACGTCAATATCACGGAACGACAAATAAGTAAAAAACACCGGCTTCAAGGCCCCGGGATAGGGATAAAGGTCAGGGTTTTGTATGTCTGCAAATAACAAGATAAAAGTAACCATAGAGCACCTATCATGCACGTCTCCCTGTTAAACAAGTCACGCCTCCATTCAGTGACATTCTTACGCCTCCAATGAACCACAACGTCAGTCACAACGGTCTGAAATGTCAACCTCTGAAAGGTCACAACTCTGGGCCGATAGAATACCAGCTCGTCAACAATCTCGACAGACAAGCAATAACCGTTAGAATAATGGTCGGTTTAGTTTAAAACAAAACTGATTTAAACAGACTGAGCCACCCAGTGTCCATATGAGCTACATTATACGTATGGCTGGATGCCTTCCTACCGTTGTGTCCGGCGACCAGCTGCTGCCGCATCTGGAAGGCCTGTTTCTCTGTCACGTGCTGGATCTCCGCCAGCTGATCCACTATCTGGAACACGGTGCCGTCCAGCATCGAGTTGGCCAGGCCCGAGAGCAGCTCCAGCGTCAGGCGCTGCTGGAACCGGCTGGAACACAGAGGGAACAGTCAGGGACTGCTGGAACGGAGAGGGAACAGTTAGGCACTGCTGGAACACCGAGCGCACACTGCTAGAACACAGGGCGGACAGTTAGGCACTGCTGGAACACAGGGCGGACAGTTGACGCTGCTGGAACACTGAACGCACACTGCTGGAACACGGGGCGGACAGTTAGGCACTGCTGGAACACGGGGCGGACAGTCAGACGCTGCTGGAACACGGAATCCTTGCCACCAGACCCAATAATTGGCACAACGCTCAGCTCCAGGTTTTACAGCGCTTTCGCGTTCGGTGCATCTGACTTGCGCGAGCTCCTGTCGCTGGACTATAAACCAGCTTGTACTGGAACTAACCGTGCATTAGCTAAGCCTGTGATACGTTGTCAAGGTATCGGTAGCAGGACATTAACTTCCGAACAACGCATTAACTTCCCAAAAGCAAAAACAGACATGCACTAAGACGCGATTGTAATTTGTGGTCATTATAGTTCGATCAAACGGCTCTAGTGTCGGACGCCGGTTCCTGATCTCCATCATTGCTTCAGGGCGATCGTAAAAACTCCGGACTGGCGGCCTGGCCAGCGGTTGTCACGAAACGAACCATCCACGACGCGAGCTAAGTGACCGATCGGCCTCACCCGAAAAACACGCGCGTCACGGCATTCTGGCATAAGCTGCGACCGTCCTGAACATTCAGTCTGCTCCAGAACTACATAGTGAAATAATAGCCCAAAAGTCAACAGCATAGAGACGCAATCAGCAGACTCAGTGTTCACCAGCTTCAAAACATCCAACAGCGGTGATCGATATTGTAATTTCCTTTCCCTGACTGCCTAACCTTTAGTTTATACGATAGTAACCTCTTACTTTATTGATAAACATTATTGGCTGTTTTGAAATGACGAAGTATAATAAAGTAACTGATATATCATATTTTGATTTAGCTAACACAACACGCCCCTTAACTTCACAACTGTTTTGCAACATACTCGACACCTGATGTTTGCAAAGCGAGGCAAAAACCCAAGTCCTGGTTGGTTTGCAGAGCACGCTGCAATGCGCACGGTTCAGGTGACTCGGGTATACAGCTAGTTACAGTACCTAATGTGTTTACAGCCCACGTGACTCGCATCAGTCAGTGCGACATATCTTTGGCGGTTTTCTGCAGATCACTCCACTTCGGCGCATCCTTGGCGTTTTTCTGCAGCTCACTGGATCACTCACCGTGGCACATCCTTGGCGATTTTCTGCAGCTCCGACAGCATCAGATAGAGCCGATTCTGGGTGTTGGAGCCCGAGTCGTCCATGGTTGCTTTTGGCAGGCCTGGTTCACCTGTGACAAAATGGGCTTGGCTATTTATCTGATGGCGGGTTGGTGCATTTTGGTGGCAATGATTGCCACCAAAATGCACCGAGTGTCACGTCAAGAGTGGTCTAGCTTGAGTGCTATTTTTAAAGATATGTCCATACCTACTTATTGTATGGGACCTTGGGGTACGATCAGCAATCAGCTTGGCAATAGGCAGCTTCAAACTGTTGTAGGTGCCTAAGCAGTCATACCTACATTAATTTGCTTGGCAAACCTATTAAATAATGCACAAGCTGAGTAGCTACCTCACTAAGCAATATGAAATAAAATAACCATGATGATGTGTTTCTGCACAATAACTTTTTTAAAAGTAAAGTTCTAATGGTAAAATTTACCTGACAATGCCATGGAATTCAAAACAGACAACTACCCAGAAATCAAACCGCATGATTCAATAAATGTAGCATCCAGTTAACTTGATTCACAATTTTCGGCATAAGATCATAGTTTTACCCCAATCACAGTTTCTAGTTTCTACATTTCAATCGAGCTGCACGGTCTCCTTACACGTTGTCTGCTGTTGCAAAAACCTGTTGTCAGCTGTTGTAAAATTGTATTGTATTGTATTGTATTGACAATCAAAACACTCCGATAAATTGCGTTGCGTCACTTGTGTTAATAAAAGGGAGAGGACATGTTAAATCGACGCACGAAACAATCATGTCTCTGTAATCACACAAAAAACAGCTAAAAATATTACACAAATCAATATCAGAGTGACATCATTACAGATTTCATAGTTTTTAGGAGGCAGGCAAACTGCAAACATCCTAGGTTAGGCTAGGGTAGGTTGATATGGGATATGTTAGATCAGGTTAGTTTAGGTTGGGTTAGGTAATAAGTCCAGACTGGAAAAAATTTTAGTGCACTACAGCGAACACCCCACTCCCCAGGGACTCATGCGCTAGCATTTTAGCATGATTTGGGCCAAAAGTTGAGGCTCATTGTGCCAAATTTTAACCTTTTTATTTAAGCACATGCACATGCTTATGCATGCCATAGATGCTAAACTTTTTTAACAGATAACAAGGAAATTAGATAAAAGCAAGTTGAACAAAAATGTTTCCCACCACAAGCTCAGAGTTCTTCCAAATTCAAATCAGAGAGGACACGAGTCTGTACCTATATGGATATGAGATATTTAAACATGATACATTTGGCTGCACCAGGCTTTATGCGTAACCCTTCCTGCTCGCCACTACCTACTAGCTGCAGAGCTCATGGTGCAGCCAGCCAGCTGTCCTGACAGCTGGCCGGCTCCCTTGTGTGCGCGTGTGATGCTGCGCATACCTCCCAGCCCCTGAGTCAGTGTGTCCAGTAGTTGCCACTTCACTGTGACCTTCTGCAGCAGTCTTTTTCAATGATCAGTGTGGTATTATGTCATTCAATTCTCAAGTATATCAATATTGGGAGCAGACATGTACAGGGACCCGACTGATCCCACGGATCCTGATCTCGGATCCGTCGGGATCATAGATCCAGCTCTTTATTTTATTGAGATCCATAGGGATCATAGATCCGAGTCTAGTATTTTTGCTTGAGATCCAGTGGGATCATAGATCCTCATTTAATTTTGGTCAACACAGAAATCCCAAAAGATCACTTGTTGCAACTCACAAACGTTCTTATTTTGATTTAGTGATTTGCAAAATGATCAGGATTACATGGTCAATGCCAAATAAAGTAAAGAAAAATTATGAATAGGTAACTGTGCAGTTATCACAAATAAGCAAAAATTACAAGCGAACAAATCCCAACCAAGCATGCAACAATTTCAATTATTACATGCGTGATATCTTGCTCCCCATATCTTGCCCCCCCCCACAAATTTGTGGTGGGTCACCATAAACAACAAAAATGTATCAATGCCTACCTCAATGACCTTTAGCATTCCAACCAGTCTCAACCATAAATTTTCATTTTATTTCAAAAGCTTTCTCATTGTCATCATGGATCATAACGATCAGGGGGATGTCGTCCCGGTTCTCCCCATGTATTATTCGCCAATCAGCTTAACACTACCAGTGACGTCACTGGTGGACTGCCAATCGGGGCCGGCCGGCCGGCCGGGCCCGTGGAAGGCCAAACGCAGACGTTTTCAGAAAAGCGTAAGCCGTATAGATACAGTCGTGGATGGAGTTTTGCTGTAATTCGGCTATCCAAGAGTGCGTCAGGGTACCAGGACCCTGATAAAGGTCATAGTGAACCGGTATCTGATAAAACCCGTTCACGGCTTAGCAGCCGACTTCGACCCTTCGCCCTCGTAAAGCACAAAGGCTTGCCGGTCATCAATCCACCTGCATCTCCTCATCTGCTTACTGCCTATATCGACCAGTTACTGCAGCCGTTTTGGAGCGGCTCACACCATTGAGTGCGCGTGGCCGACTGCCGCCCCGATGCCATCCCCGGCACCGACACCGGCGCGGCGAAGCTGACCCATGGGGGGGGGGCTGCTAATTAGTTGAGCCGGAATTGGGATAGAAGCCAGTATGGGATTGGGATAGCGACTCAGCGAGACTAAGGGATTGTGTTGTGCCTTCGGTAGGCCCCCAAAATCACCGGTGTAGTGCCCTCAGGGCCGCCGGTTATGAAGCCTTTGGAGGCACTGGTGTGGGCACTCACAGGTTGAGGTACCGGTGTGAAGCCCTCAGAGGCATTGGTGCGGGGCCCCCGAGGTGCCGCTGTAGGCCCTCTGAGGTGCTAGTGTGTGGCCCTCAGAGGCGCCGGTGAGGGTCCTCGTTCGCCACGGGCCGGGCCAGCCCAACGGGCCATGGGCCGGGCTGGGCTACGGGCTGGGCCGGGCCCCCAAATATCATTAGTTAACGGGCTATGGACGGGCCGGGCCAAGAGCTTTGTGCACTATGGGTTTTGCGACTAATGTCAATTTAAGAAAATTTGGAAACTGATGCAAACAAAACCCACTGGGAAAATACAAAAACTAAACCAAATTTAAGGAATGTGAAAGAAAACCTACTTGATGTTGAATTTTGGGAATCTTGAGAATTATCCAATATCACATCATGTCACACATAGGAGGGTTTTCATAAAAATTCCGCAACCAAAAAGATCAGAGAATCTCTAGCATCATTAGTTTGTAATAAAAGTTAAAATGTAGCCATAAGAATAACTTACTTAGCACTACAACTCCAAAAACTAAGAAGCCACTCAACAATGATGGGCCACAGGGCTACATTAAGTTTAACACTTATATATGGCGATAGTGAGACAATTCCAACACAGTCTTTTTTCCTTCACCGACGGCTTTTTAACGAACAGAACCTTAAAAGGATACTCACAAAACACACTGTAAGTAACGAGGAACTCTACAGAGTATTTCGCGATGAAAGCTTCTTTAAATGTCCATAAATTTGTCAAAATAAGTCACAACAAACCAGCCCCTTCTCAACAAAATTTGCAATCATGGCGGCGGCCATGCGGCGGCCCTATGTTTATGTGGCGGCACCTAGGTAATATACACAACAGTATATCAAATAAATACGTTTTTAAAGTAAGTATCAAGGTGAAAAACAAAATTAAACAAATAAAAAATAAAATCTAAATCACGAAGTCTGAAAACTCGAACGAAAAACAAAACAAAAACTTGATCATATATGTTTTATTATACAATTGGTCAAAATCGCTACCTGCCGCAGCTGCGACAATAAAGAAGTGTTCGCTCATTTTTGATTGATGATGATGATGCGTAAAAGTCGCAAAAGTACCCAATGACATTTCAAGTTTACCATGTTTTCTGCTTACGCTGCTAGCGATATCAATATCTTGAAAAGAGCCTAACATAAAATAGCAAGGAAAGTAGCAGATAGTTGTCCACAGAGATTTGGTTGACACGTGGGCATGAATTGAAAATAGATAAGATCAGTTTTGCTGATAAATGGATGGATTTTCTCTTTTTTTGGAAGACAGTGCTAAAGTTAGTGTCACCTATTTTGTATGCTTTCTCAGGCTTTTGATATTGCAGCATCTATGGAGTGAATTTAACAGCAAGGTCAATCCCAGACAGATTCATCAATTCCCATAAGTCAAGCTTTTTTTTCTGCTGGTAAGTGCTGGGAAGTATAGAGTATGTGGCAAATACTTCCTTCAAGTATGCATTAGAGTCACCAATTATGAATGATAATGTTCACACACATCAGCTTGCAAGATAACTTTACTCATAGAATGTAGTTAATATAATCATGTTAACTTTTTATAGGTGTGTAATCAAGACCTAATTGACTGAGGTGCTTGCTGTTACGGTATTTATATACATAAGGTCCGATCAACAAGGTGATTATAAAAACCACACCACTCGATGTATTTTGAGCTCCTGATTCCATATCTGATAGTTATTCATGGCGCAACCAAGTTTTAAAGCAACTGCGCAATATTTACCGTCGCCGCCGGCCACCATCCCACGACACCTGCCGTCAACGCACTCCACCAGCCGTTTGCGCCACGTGAGATGGATCGAATGAATAAACTCCAAGGTTGAGTGAAAACATTACGCTATTCAATCTCATTATGAAAGTGACGTCATGAAAATGATCGTGGCGAAGCGGTGCAGTGCCGAAGGCAATGCCTTAGGAGAGATTACAGGCAATGGTAAGTCAAATATTTTTAGGTTAAGTGGTTGTGTATCTGGCCTCAGGCCGAAGGCCTGAGGCCTGATGCACAACCACTTAACCTAAAAATATTTGACTTACCATTGCTTGCAATCTATTCATGCGAGCAACTGTTTCCTTATCCCCGGGTAGGCAAATATCAGTAGGTCAGGTTAGGTCAGGTTAGATTAGGTTCTGACAATTTTTGTCGTGTTTTTTTCCTATCCTACCCAACAAAACTCCAATTTTTTAAACATTTTTTTCGTGTTTTGTTATTTTGACGTCACTTTCACCAAACAATTTGAATAGAGAAGAAGTATTGCTTTTTACATTTAAATTGCTTTTTGATGATTTTTTATTCATTTTTTATGTTCAAATAATATAATTATGATATCTTTTCTATCAAACATGCCTAATAGCTATGACCTTACGTAAACTTCTTTCCATTCGTACCTGCAATATAGAGCAGAAACTTCCGTTTCCGTTTGAGCAAACTGGTTTGAACCAGTTTTAGCAGGTGCTTTCCAGTGCTTTCCGCTTTCCCGCCAGTCTGTTAGTTGGATCATGGCTTCCGTGCTGGGTGGTTCGTTGTGCTCCGGGTGCAAGTGGGAGGAATACGAACTAGTTTCAGTTGCGTACCGCAACGAGGAACGCGTCCAGCGTATTTTTCAAAACCACGGTGAACTAGATTAGAGGTAAGTAAATTTTATCTCTCCGATCCACTTTTCAAGCATAAATTTTGCATATTCTTACGTTATTTGACATCCTGAATGTAGATAAGATGCTTACATGCGACGTAAAACAGTTCTACCATATTAAAAATATTTGCTACCGTATTTGGGGAAATGTTGGGAACCGGGGTTTTTGGGTCGGGGAGGGAATACAATGCCGTAAAGAATGGTCATGAAAGTTGGGGAAAACTGTTGGGAACCGGGGTTTCTCTCCATACCCATAAACCCCGATCCCCCCTCCCCCACCCAAAAACCCCGGTTCCCAACAGTTTCCCCCAACTTTCATAACCATTCTTACGGCATTGTATTTCCTCCCCCACCCAAAAACCCCGGTTCCCAACATTTCCCCAAATATGGTAGCAAATATTTTTAATATGGTAGCACTGTTTTCCGCCGCATGTAAGCATCATATCTACATTCAGGATGTCAAATAACGTAAGAATATGCAAAATTTATGCTTGAAATATGGATCGGACTTTATGTAAATATTTACCGCTGTTACTGTTAAAATTTGTGCCATAGGTGCTTGAAATGATTATATTCATTGAAAAGAAGGGAGTCATGATTGCCATGTTAATATTCATGCAATTTGAATTGTTCTCAAAATAGTGTAATCAATCATGCTTATTATAGCAATAGACTAAGACAATAACTAGATTGCTATTTTTGCCGGGCCGGGCCGGGCTGGGCTTGGAATATCGATAGGCGTTATCACTAGTGTATTCGCGGCCATTGGGGCGACGTAAGAAAAGAAGAAAACAACTGGCCCCAAAAACTTTAAATTATCAGTTAGCATGCATCTTTTCCTTGATATGTAGATAATTTACCATTAATTGTTAGAGAAAATTGCATATAAAATCTTCCATTTATGCTTTTTTCATCGTTTGCATAATATGTTCTTTTACTAAGCTAGAAACACTAATTAGAAATAGTTCCCGCATCTCGTCAAGAACAATAGGAAAGGCTTGAAGTGAATAGAATAATCTAAATGGTTTTGTAATCTATGTGAAGACACTTCTAAAATTGCCTGTAGAAATATTGAAGGCAAAAGTTCAACTTTTTCACAAGACGGATGTCTATAAACCTATTCAACGTGTGACAACTCAGCCGGTATTTCGTCGCCTACAGCCAAGCTTTCCCTAGTGACCGATAGAGGCGCTGCTATCGATGTCCGCCCGTGCCGCCTAACGTTAACCAAGAGCGGGCTACGGGCTGGGCCGGGCTCTGAACCCATGGGCCCGGGCCGGGCTGGGCTGGGGATTTTGGGGCCCGTGGCGAACACTGGTCCTCACAGTTGCCATTGTGGGCCCTCAGAGACACTGCAGTGTGGGGTTATTACAATCGGGTGTGGGACCCTTAGAGCTGCTTGCTCGAACCCTTTATAAGCCGACAGGGGCTCTCAGAGACCGACAAGGGGCCCTCAAGAGGTCTGCGGTGTCTTCAGTAGCCCTGTGGAGTCCTCAGAGACCAGCAAGGTACTCTCAGACGCCGGTGGGGCCCTCAGAGTCGTCGGTGTGGGGCCCTCAAAAGTCACCGGTGAGTGGCCACTGGCCGTCCGATGCGAAGGTCCCGTCTGGGGCCGTCAGAGGCTCCGGCGTTGAGCCCTCAGAGCCGCCGATATATGGCCTTAAGAAGCACTGGTTTGGGCCTTTAGGACTTCATTCAGGGGTGCCGGTTGAACTCAGAGGTGGCAGTGTGGGGCCCTCAGCTGGGCACCGGTTTGGGGCTTTCACAGCCGCCGGTGAGCGCCCTCGCAGGCGCCGTTGTGGGGGCCTTCAACCATTGGTTTATGGGGTCATCACAGGCGTGTGTGGAACCCTTAGAGCTGCTGGTCCCTGATAGGCCGGTAAGGGCCCTCAGAGGTCGCCAATGGGCCCTGAGAGGCCGGCAAGGGGCCCTCAAATGCCGACAAGGGACAATAAAAAGCCGGTGTGTGACTCTTATGGAGAGAAGTGTGGCTATTCGGAGCACATAAGGTGTTCTTTCGAGCCCTGTGGGGCCCTTCTGAGTCGAAAATGCCAGCGTGGACCCTCAGCCGCCAATTGGCGTCGCAGGGCCCCTCGGGCCCGAGAGGCCCCCTGATCCGATGGGGGCACGTGCCCCCTGCTCCCCCCCCCCTCCGGGTGCAGATAGAGAATGCAATCGGCGGTGCGGGACACAACTGCAATCGTTCCTTCTCCCGTCGCGAGGTCGCCCATCCGACCCATATCCCCAGATTGTCAACCCTGGGGCTCGGGTCGGCAATGTATCGGCAAGGAAATCAGCTTTAGGTGGGTAAAAAAGTTATTAAGACTGAGTCATTAGTTGTTACGTTCAATAATAACAACGATAAAGTGCCAAATGTACCCGACATACGGCTTGGAGCCGGGCGCCGCGCGGTCTCCACCAGTGACGTCACGCTAATGCTTAGCGACCGGTCCATTGGAAATTGCGGGATGATTCTACCTCTCTTATACGGCCTTGATAACGATGAGGGATGATAATCCATGTTGTTATTGATGCTGGTTGGAATTTGGCGCTATTGTATCTGTATCATAGTCACCAAAAATGTCGACTCATTGCCTTTATTTTCTTTGCCGCGTCGGTAAAAACCGGTAAAAACATTTCTATGGTAAAAACCTTTACATTTTTAGACTGTGAGCATGATTTGCCTAAAAAATATATTTTTGAAAATTAATGAAATAGTAATCTTGGTTATCAATAAAAGCATAACTTGCTACAAAAAGCTTGAATATTGAACCCGATTTTTAAGAAGTCTTGATGCTGTTCCATTTGTTGTCAATAGATGGCGGGGTAGGTACTGCGCCTGTGTGCATGCTGTACCGCAAGGCAGGACAGAGGCGCAGCCAGAAAGCGCCGCGCGCCGCCGAATTTACGCTATCTTCAAAAACCTTAGGGGAATCGCATTGAACCCTGCCAGGGCGAGGGTTAACTTTACTTATAACGCTAAGAACGTCACTAAACATACAGAGGCCGTCAAAAAGTAAGCCATTTGGAGGCCCCCTCGATAGAGAAAAGGCCCCCTGGCAAGCGGACGGAGGCCCCTTTGAGCCCGCACCCCCTCCCCTGGAAAATCCTGGGTGCGCCTCTGCTTGGCGGCGCCCCTGGGGCAAGATAATCATGACAAAGCCCCGTTTACATAGGGATTGTTGCAAGCTTTAGCTTATAGCTCGGCCCGTTATGTTGCAAAAGATGCTAGCGGTCCTTCACAATTTAAACAATTATCCCCTCTGGGCTCTGGCCTCTAGATATGCAAAGATCACTGCATCGAAGTTCTCGCAAAATAAATGAGCTGGAGCCTCGTCAAAAATGCTATGCACACGTGACTAATATGCAAAAGAAGAATGCCCGATGCGGCCCTAGCATGCGCCATGGTAAGGGATAGAATTGATATTTCAAGGGTTGTTTCCATTTATATTCAATAAGACATGACAATTCATTAGCACACTTTCGCTGCTCGATGCTCTATTGAAAGATTGATATAATAAGGGAAGCAGCTCCAGGTCCATGCAAACTGTACAAGTGTTATGTGCCATTTTCAGCGCTCAAGCTCCACTAGGTGTGCGTGCCACAAACTGCTGTGCAAATTCGGGAGTCGTGACATTTGTTGACCTTTGCAGGTCAAACAGCTAGGTGACACAAACGCCGAGTAAGTTGGAGCACCTATCATGCATACTTCAAGACGTGTTTGTTGTGTGTAAGTTTCTCAATCCGAGGCGTTTGGAATCTGTACTAAATCTTGGTTGAATCCGAGCTAAATATGACGGGGAGTCTTGACGGACATTCCGAGCAATCAGTGACGTACCCAAGGGGGGGCCACGGGGGCCAAGGCCCCCCCCTGAGCGCCTCCGGCGCTCAGGGGGCCCCTCAGGCCCCAGGATATTTTTTAAACACTGGATAAAACGTCTTTTACTCGGAAGAAAAATTGATATTCAAGTTTCATTTATGTGCCCTGGGTACCCGAGGGGCCCCTACAGTCATCCAAGGGCCCCCCAGTTTCCTGGCCCCTGGTCGCCTAGGGGGCCTCTGGTAGCCGGGGGCCTGGTCTCATGGGGGCCCCTGATAGCCTGTGGCCCCTAGTCGCCTAGGGGGCCCTGGTCGCATGGGGGGCCTCTGGTCGCATGAGGCCCCTGATCGACTGGGGGCCCCTAGTTGCCTAGGGGGCCCTGATAGCCGGGGGCCTGGTCGCATGGGGCCCCTGGTTGCCTGGGGCCCCCGGTCGCCCCTAGTCGCCTGGGGGACCCTGGTCGCCTTGGGCCCCTGGTAGCCTGGGATCCCCTGGTCGCCTGGGGGCCCCTGATCGCCTGAGGGCCGCTGGTCACCTAGAGGGCCCCTGGTCGCCTGGGGGCCCCTGGTAGCCGGGGGCTTGGTCGCATGGGGCCCCCTGGTCGCCTGGGGGCCCCTGATCGCTTTGGGGACCTGATCGCATTGGCCCTTGGTCGCCTGGAGGGCCCTGGTCGCCTGGGGCAGTGGGGCCCCTAGTCATCTGGAGGACCTGGTCGCCTGGGAACCCCTGGTCGACTGGGGGCCCCTGGTCGTCTGAAAGTACGCTTATCACCTGATTGATCCCAAATCATCTGAGTGGCTACTGGCTACTGGATATAAGTAGTGACTGGAGTAGGCACTCATCTGAAGGAGCCAATATCTTTCACGGTGCCGGAGATATCACAGAAAAACAAAAAGGCTAAACTGAATACCCCCCAACCTTGACCCCAAAGGCGTCATTGGCTAACACAGGGATGTGGGTCGATTTGCAATCGCATTTCCTCCTAAGTCCTATTCCTCCAATTAATGCAGAGTGTCTCAGAATTACCCAAGCATTTATTTTCTGGCTAAAAGTACAATTGCGCTCGTTTCCTAGTGAAACATATAATAGCCGCGTTTACATAGGGCTAGTTGCCAGATAGTGGAATTCCGATAACGAGACATTTATTCCCCACTGTTATATTATATAGGTACCTACATATCCGGAATTGGAGGATGTTCAGTAATTGAGGCGCTCGTTCATAAAATGCCGTGCGTTTCATGCACACTCCTCAAGCAAAAATATTTTTACTTTCCAATTTTCCACATTTTCTCAAGGCTTAGACCGTTACAGAGACCGTTTTAATTGACTTTGATGAAGTTGAACGCAAGAAATCACAACCAAATGCTACATTAGGTTGTAAAGAACTGAATTGCGTTTTCCCAGCACACGTGGCGTTTTCTCACCTACGTCTGCAGGAGAGACCGGACCCGCTATGCCCCCCCCCCCCCCACCATCGAAAGGTTCTTCATGACTCCCGGGGGCCCCCGGGGAACCTGGGGGCCCTGTACACTGTGGGGGGGCCCCTTCGAAAGCAGGTAGCCCCCTCCTGGGCGAAATCCTGGGTACGTGCCTGCGAGCAATCGGTCATCTCAATGCAGCGACAGGTCTGCTGGACCCTCCCGCTCACTGCTCAGGCTTCAGCAGTGCGGCGAACTAACTATGTATTTATTTGGGGATCGGAAGACAGAGAATCTGGGAATGTTTAGACTTTAGAGTCAGGGGCACTTCAGGCTACTCCAATGCATATTTAGAACATTTCTTTGTAGTGATTTATTTCGATACTCGGAGTAAAATAATCCTATTGCATGACACATGCATTCCCGAACGGCATTGGGCTCAAGGCGCTATCGGCACTATATATGTAGACATTAGACATTAGGCTTAGCAACTAGAAATACCTCTCTTCGGTAAGCTCGTCAGTCGTCTGTTGCAACTCGCCCGCATTTCTACGTGACTTGGCTTTCAGAGCTCTCCAAGTGTGCGCCGTCCCGGAGAATGGGATTAGCCACAGTAACCGTTGGCGACTTTTTGTTGGACCGTGACAAACGGCGGCGCAGCGGGCTCGCACTGATCAATGGTGGGCCGTGCCACCGCCAGGCGAGCCCAATCTAGTTGGACACACTCCACCTTCGGCCTTCCCCTCCCCCCGAGCTGCCAACTGCCGACGGAACTCACCAGTCGGCAGCGGTCAGCGCCGAGCGACCGGGCGAAACAAAGCAAACCGAACAGACAATTCCGATATACATATAGAATGCATTAGAAGTTACCGGCACTTCTAACCAGTCTTACCTATATGATCATAATTCTTGTTTGCTGTCGCCACTCTAAAAATACATTTTCTGAGCCAATTGTCAAAGAAATAATGTATATTTCCTTAAGTGATTGATACGAGTGTTACCTACTTGCTGGGTATGATTAAAGGAACTATCCCACCTTCTAAAATGTTGTTAAAACCAGTTAATTTGTGCCCGACTTTATAGATTGGATGACCAGGAACACGGTTCTGGCATTTATTTTTCATTAAACATCTTAGGCTTCCCATATTCCAAACACAAACTTTCAAATATGTGACGTCACAGCCCAAAATTACCTCCTTCTCCAGGCCACATTACTGTCATAAAGCTGATTCTTTTTACTCTGTAGGCACCACAACAAAGTTCAGACCAAGTTTTAAGCGATTTTTCAACGAACAAACCCATTTAAATCAGAATGACTAAACGAGGTGACGTCACACTAACGGTCGCTCCATGTTGAAGATAAGGCCTTGCGCTTCATTTTCAAATGAAGGGAACGAATGTCTTCAACACTAAGAGGCCGCGGGGGTTGCAACCTAGATAGATAGTGGTTTCTGAACCTCGCCGCAAACTTGGCTATCTCAACTCAAACCCCATGTTAAAGGTGGGATAGTCCCTTTAAAGGGACCCTCCCACCTTAACATTAGATTTGAGTTGAGATAGCCAAAATGGGGTCCCTGGCTCACAATTACCGGTTTCGGCACTCACAACATCGAGAAATGCCTTAACCCTCGCCCGCACATGGGGGGGGGGGGGTGGTTGCCACCCCCCCAGGTAGTCTTTCTGCTCTGCACTCCACATTTTTAGAGCTAGAAGACTGATTTTTCGTATAGCTGCTCCTCTATCCTTTCTTGATGTCCACTGAAAATTTCAAGTTTCTGTGATTTTTGGTTTCGGAGATATGACCTTGTTTTTCAGGTCATGTCATGACCCAAATGGCCATTTCTCAACATCTTGTGTTTGCCATGGGCCTTATGAGCTTTTGACACCCTGATTTCGGCCTTTTTTGCCAGTCTTACCTCCTACCTATCATGGAACATGTTGTTCGACGATGTACAGGGGTCAAGGTCAGGGTCAAGGTCAACCTAGGTCACCTAAGATAATTGCGTTTTAGGCAAGCTGAATTTACTTTTTTTGAAGTTTTTTGACTGCATTTTTGGTAAAAGCTTCTCAGATCATTTCATGTAATATGGACCCAAAAACAATCGGTGCACACATCAGTATACACACAGACACACACAGACATACAAACACATATAATTGACCTTGACCTAACTTGACCTGAAATGACCTCAGCAGCAAAATTCTGGTCGGGTAGTGTGACAAAGAGGTTCTAGCTGGCTTGGCACCAGAAAACAGCATCGTCATCGGTATTTGATAAGCAGCACACTTGATATCCAACGGTGACCCAAAACAGCAACATTTTTTAGTTTGACCTGACCTGGAAGGTCAATGACTGACCTGAGAAGGTAAAACTGGGTATCATTGGATTCGTCTCTTCCCAAAGAATCTTTTTGGTCTTTACTGCTAAGCTCTATCTCCAACAGGAACGAAATGGCGCGGGGGGGGGTGGCAACCACCCCCCCATGTGCGTTCTAGGATGGGAAAATGGCATGTGCGGGCGAGGGTTAACCCGGCACCGCCTGGGCTATTTCCGTACCCACGACAGCCTGGGGGGGGGGGTCGGATCCGACCCCCCCCCCCCTGTTATCTCGAGAACCAATGGTCGTATCGAGCCCCGCGAGGCGGTGTTCGAAAGGTCTCTACGAGACCTTCCCAAAGCACTCTTAAGATTTTAAGATTGAGGTCAACTTTCGGGTCAAGGTCAGGTCAAAGGTCAAATTCAGGGGTTTTGCATGAATCGGCTTACGGACAGCGGAATCGATAGCTGCTGCTCGAAACTCGCCAAAAGTGACCTCAAAGGCCTAGTGAAGGTACCATGTGCGTATAGGGGTCATACTAAGTACAGGTCAAGGTCAGGTCAGGTCACGAAAGGTCACGGTTTTCACTTTCTGCTACATGGGCGTGCGACACATGTTTTATGGCTTATTTTTCACGCCGAATCCGATGGTAATGGGCATATATGACCCCAAGTCACTGTGCTGGTGATAAGTGTGCATCGAAAGCATAAAAAATCGTTTATACTATACATAACTAAACGAGGGCTAAGCAAAACGTCAATTTTTCAACTTTTTATTTTTGACATAAAAATGCACTTTTCTAGACGAGCTTTGTCCCAGGAATCTAGTGGTGCCATTTGTTTTCACATGCGATGTTCAGAAGTGCCTCTAATTCACGAAAATGCTTATGACGTCACCATGCCCTATGCATGTTGGAGCTATTTTTTACAATTTGGGGGTCAAAAATCAGGATAGAAAGTTGAAATTTGGGGCATCTAATGTTCTAATAGAGCTCTACAACATATATTCCGTTTTTTTTGGAAATTCCCAAAATTTTGGATTTTATAAGCTGTTTTCCAAAAAATATAGTTTTTTGAATTTTTAGGGGTGAAAAACGCATTTTATGGAAAATCCGAGATAGCCATTCTAAAGAACTCATTGAGCTGCGTCTTTTCATGCCCTTAATTTGCAATTTGCTTCAAACCCTGATTTTTGGCGATTTTTTAAACATTTACCACTTTTTGACTAAAAACGCCATGTAGTTACATCACTAAAATCAATATATCTCAAAAATTTTTGGGAATTTTTTCTTAAAAATTGCACAGGAGACGTCAAATTGATAGGGGAGAAGGTATGCCAGGTTTCAAGTAGATAGCGAAAGTGGTTCATGAGTTATTCAAGAAAAACGGAGGGGGGGGGGGGTCGGATCCGACCCCCCCCAGGCGGTCGCGGGTTAAGTCGGAAATATTGAATTTCAAAATTGCAGCATTTTGATTCAGAGGGGCATAGGAATACCCCTCTGAATGTGTGACGTCAGCGCAGATATCAAACGATTTTTAAATGTTTGACTAAAACGTTTTGTAGCACGCGGTGGTATATGCTGCTTTGCGCGCAACAAATGCCGCACTTTCAAATAAAGTCGCTAGGAACAGCGGAGATCCCAAAAAGTAAACAAAAGTAAAAGTCTAATATCTTGAAAACCGGTGAATATTTTTCGATGAAATTTGGTAGATATTCGTTTTTGCTCTTTCTGAACCGAGCGACATCACTTTCATGCCAATTCATTAACTTTTTTGAAGGTGGGAGGGTCCCTTTAACCCTCGCCGGACCTATTGGTTTTCTACATACGCGCCGGCCGAGGGGGGGGGCGGGTACGACCCCCCCTCGCCGTTTCGCCCCTGGTGGAGCTAGCGCGTCGCGGAAAAAAACGAGCGTGTGCGCCGTTACGAGACGCAGAGATTGATACCCGATTTTAAGGTCCTAGGTCAACCAGTGACCTCTGAGGTCAGGTCAAGTGCCCATAGGTACGGTTCAGTTTTTGGTGAATAACTTCGCATAAAGGGGCCTCAGAGCCGCGATTTTGGCAGCATTTTGTTCGCCTCGCTCCGGCGCGTCGATTAATATACCTTTTGTTTGGGTCAGGTCAACTTGAGGTGTTGACCTCAGGTCACGGTCAGGTCAGCACCCCCAGGTCACGAAGTTGGTCGAAAGAGGTCACGTCGCATATCATTCGAATCGGCAGGTCTTCCTGAGTCCATTGGTGGCTTTCCCGACTCGCTAGCTTAACCTTCCAGGCGGTGGGGGGGGGGGGGCATTTTTTTGCCCCCCCCCTTTAGTTTTTTCCGATATATCTCGAGAACCGCTGCGCCGATCGTCACCAAACAACTTTCAGTACCCTCCCTGGAGTAGCTAGCGCACATGGTGACCAAATTTTTTTCCAAAGGCTATGATAGGTTGGCCGCTAATGACGTAAGAGTGACGTCATTTCTGCCATTTTCGACCCAAAAAAAGGTTTCGCGGTAAGAGCTGTCAGGCCTACAGCTTTAGAGATACAGAAAAATGTTTCAGACATAAAAGGTGTAGAATCAAGAGGGCTACAAAACTGCACTTTCGGGTTTTCGATTTTTTTTTGACCCCCAAAAAATCCAAAAATATATTTTTTGAAAATAATAGCCGAAAAATCTAAAAAGTTTTTGAATTTCGGAAAAACCGGAATATATGTGATAGTTCCTACCACCTTCTATCTACATACCAAATTTGAGATCAATACCTCTTTTTTTGGCCAAGTCATAGCGAAAAAACTTTAAAATTGATGACGTCAAATTTTCAAACTCAATTTTTAGCGATTCTAGACCTCGTAGCGCAAAATAAAGACCACCATTAGACTCCTCGTGACGAGCTGCATCGAATCGATACCCATTTAATGCAAAAATATCAACTTTGAAATTTGACCTTTTTTGACCTGACCTTGACCTGACCTCCACCAGAAAGTGACCTAAACCGTACCTGATGGTCTTATAACCAATACCATTGAGTTGGAAATGAAAAACTGGCCATAAAACATGCATCGCACAACCTTAGTAAAGTTGGGCTCATGTGGTGACCCCTGGTGACCTTTGGTGACCTGACCTGTGACCTGACCTGGTATGACCAGTGACCTCTAATAGCAACATATGTACTAGACAACTGACGCCTTATCGCTGATTTTCGACAAAATGCGTTTTACTCGGTGTTATAGCGCTTTCCCTAGAAGCCCCGTGAACGGTGAAACATTTTATCTTTGACCTGACCTGTGACGTCATCGGTGACCCCGAGGTCAATGAAATTTGGTTCCCTTCGACAAATTTGACAGGGCTATCGAACGCCGTTTGAATTTTCCGGATCCGTCCAGTAGTTTCGGAGATACGAGGGGGGGGGGGCAAAAAAATGCCCCCCCCCCCCCCACCACGCGGAAGGTGGCTGGGAGGCCCACCGCCTGCCGGGTTAAATTGATCGGAAGTTATTGACGAAAAACTAATATGACCTTGATGACGTCATAAATGACGTCACGCAAGGTCAACATTGCAAAAGTGACGCATCTAACCTTGCAAGAAGTGCATCAAATCACGATTCTGTGTGCTTGAGATAGTTGGAGATCGTTCCCGGCGTCAGAATAGCAGTTTTCATTTTTTCCCATTGACTTATAATGGTGAGGTCACGAAAATGACCTGACCTCATATGATCTTTAGGAAAAATCTGAGATATACAAGTTGTGAGACTCATAATGGATACTAGATCCTGCAAGTTTCATTTCCCTGTGGCATCTCCTCTGGCAGTGAGGGCGTTGCGAAGTTGCGACATCTGAAGACCGTGCAGAGTTTCACTTATGACGTCATAGGTCAGTGACCTGACCTGACCCAAAAATGCGGTTGATGTCAAAAGATTCGGTTTGATTTAAAGGTCAGGTATGCCAAGTTTCAGCGCTCTATCGCCATCGTGTTCGGAGATATCGCGAAAAAACCCTATGGGTTTTTTCGCGAGGGGGGGGGCGGCACCCGCCGCCCCCCCCCCCTCGGCCGGCGAGCGTTAAAGGTATTTGATACTGCAATCGCAAATTGATGAAAAGTAGATTATACATCCCCACACCCAAGCCTACGTTAATATTATCAACATAACATAACATAACTATAATTGATATACACATAGGTATATTCGCACCAAGAGGCTAAGGAGCTTTTTTCAGCTTTCCCGTTACTTCTAAAATTGTGTGTGTGCATGAATCATTGTCCTGACCACTGAGCAGTGAGCAATTGTGTTGGGAACCATCCAACAAAGGAAAAGTACGTTTTCTGCGGTGGCTGGAGGGCTCACGCGCCGATCGCTAAAACATTTGTGCGACAAAACTTAATTACGTTACTATTTTTGTGCACTATATCCCCGGTATCCTCTGGTGGCGAACACAATCAAATCAGAGGAGATCTGGGCGGCGGCGCGGCGCGGCGCCGCGGTGCCGTCGGTGGCCCATGGCGCGGCTGTCAGGGTCGGCCGCCCGCGGGCCGCCGCGCCGGCCGGCGACCGTCGTCCGCTCCCGGCGGGACCGGCCGGCCGTCCAATTACGCCGCCGGCCGGCCAGGTGACCGAGAGCCGCCGACCGCACCTGCAGCCGGCGCCCGCCCCGCGCCCACCGAGCGCCCATCGCCGCCCGATCGGGCTTGTTAGCATTGATTTGCGTCTCGCGCGCATGAGGCGCCGTCGTTGCCCCGGCGACCGAGCTCGTGACGTCAGCAGCATTGCCTGCCAAGCAGATCAAACATTGGCCTCTGAACATATTTGTCGGCCGCACTCGAAGCTATTGCAGTCAGATTGCTTCGCAGCTCCGGATGACACTGCTGCCTGCTCGGAGCCTTTGCACGCAACTGGGGACCAGGAGCCTTGCCCGGCTTTTGGGGAGGGAGCTCATCTTCAGAAAAGATTTGCATGGAATAAACATTTTTTATGCTGCGCGGTGTTTTGGAAACGACGGTGCGTGCGCCGTTGAGGTGCCATTTTTTGGCGAAGCCTGAAGCATAGATCTGAGGCATCTGCAATGCACAGTTCGCATTTTTGAGCAGGAATAACACATATTAAATCATCTAGAAAAATAACAACATTCATTCTTTTTTGTTATGCACAGAAGGTGAGCATCAACCTTGGCTGTTCCGTGTCAAGGCCATCATAAAAAGATAAAACATTGTTGCATTGGCCGATTGTTCGATTGTTGGATAGACTTTGATGAAACTCAATTTCAAAACTGATTTTTCGTTTTATCTGCATAATACGCATTGACATATGTGTATACCTATCATCTAGGCATATTTACTAATGAAAAATACTTGTAACTTCGAAATGACCGGCTGGTAACCTATAGGAACATCTGACAACTTATAGAGTTTGATCAGATGCTTGCAGGACCTTAGCAGTTAAAAGGCTCAATTGAAGCTAATGCCGGTATTTTTTATAACTGTGTCACTGTGACACGCATAAAATCGGTGAAATACGGATGACGTATTGCAAGCTTAAAATGACAGAGTGTCCTGAACTGAAAAAGTTTACCCAGATAAATTTGAATGAAATCTTTATTTCTTTATTTGTCCTCCCCGTGGCCTAGTGGATGAGGCGTCCGTCTCCTAACTCGGTGGCAGCGAGTTCGCGGCCGGGAAGCTCCACGCCGTTTGACCCGCGTTCCTATATTAATTAAGCCAGCTGGCAACTGGCGAGAGAGGGCCACGCTAGACCCGGGAGGACCGTGCCGCCATCTACCTGCGGCACGTTAAACTTTCTATCCAAATTATCACCGGTGAACCGGGCGCGGGCAAGGTGGGTCCGTGGTGTCATTCGCAACAAGCACTGCTTAGCGGGGCACCCGGGCCCATAGCCACCCATTCATCCATTCGGACAAAATTTCTAAAAAAAAAAATAATAAATAAAATTCAGACAGCAATAGCATCCAACTACTTTTAACGCACTGATGTCCCAAAATATGGAAGAGTATATGATGTACCTAACATTGAATGAAACTGGTTCATTTTTGTCGTTACAAGTGCACTCCAAATAAATGATCGAAGATCGTTATAAAACAACTGTGATTTTGCACGTGCAGGAAAAATTCAAAGAGCACCGTCTACAGCTCTTCCGAAAATAAATCCCCACCCTATGCTTTACTGCAACAACGGACAAAAAGGCATGCATCAGCAGTGCCTTGCAGTGCACTTCGCTCTTCTTCAGAACCCGAGGAGTGAGGTGTTCGAAATGCAGTCCACATCTTTTCAGGCAGGCGGAAATGTATTATTTAGCATTTTGCTATAGGTTAGCACCTCTTCTTTGTATGTACACTGCATTGCTATTTGCAAGCACGACTGGGAATTAGATCTCCGATGAAGAATGCAGTATTTATGGGCACGTTCTTTGCTTCCCGATGCTTTTTATGCAGGTTGGGGTGTCATACGGGTCAATTATAGACACTTACCATGGATGGTGTTGAAAACAGGCTGATATGGCACCAAAATTGTAGAATATTTTTGACGTTCTACGATTTCAGCCTATACCAAATTACCTGAAAACTTTACCGCTTACTTTTTGCATCTGTTAAGTATCGTATACATAAAAGTGTGTACAATTCAGACGAGTGGAGCGCAAATTTCAAATTATGTCTAAAATTTCTTGGGTAAACTTTTTTCGACCCATTCTATATATGCAATAAATCTAGCATCAGTAACTGCCAATATTCTCCCAGGAATCTATGCACACAGCATCATTTATTTGGCAACACTTCTAAGAATTTGCTATTGCCACACTTTGTTTACAAAACAAGTGTTGTTGCAACTTGCGCCAATCGCTGGACAACAATTCCACAAAACCGGCCACTGCTCCTACCGGACCCGGCCGACTGGCACGGACGGGCATTGAGCTCGAGTTGGACTGAATTACCTACCCGGGCGGTACTGGGCGGCTCCAGCTCGACTGAATTACCCGGGCGGGCCTGAGCTCGGGTTCGACCGAATTACCCGGGCGGTCGGCACTGGAGTGGCGTGTCGACAACAACAGTCACTTGGCCGGCTAAGGAGGGGCTCGCTCTCCGGCCGCGCCGCCCTGGTGTTTGTAGCGTATCGACATTGCCGACGCGCGCGGCGCAGCCAGGTAGGCGGCGCTCAGCGCACGTCGCGCCCGTCGCCGCCGACGGTCGCCAGTCGGCCCGGGTCGCCGCGCCGGAGTCGACGTTAGCAGAGCAGCGCCGCGGTCCGACCGAT
Source organism: Amphibalanus amphitrite (assembly GCF_019059575.1). NCBI lineage: Eukaryota > Metazoa > Arthropoda > Thecostraca > Balanomorpha > Balanidae > Amphibalanus > Amphibalanus amphitrite. The sequence continues at coordinate 29,468 of NW_024883170.1, forward strand.
CAGCAGTGCGCGCCGCGCCGGCCCGTCACCGCCCGCAGCCCATGAGCGGCCCCCGCGGCCCAGATCGAACTGTTGACCGCCGCCGCGCCGCCGGCAGTCGATAGGGGCAGAGATCGTCACCGGGCGTCTGACAGGAGAGCCAGGTGAGGTCGGGTCAGGGACCGGTCCGTGCCGACCGCCCCATCCCCCACAGACGCCGGGGAGGAGGGCGACGCGGGTCGGGGAGGGGCGGAAGAGGTGTCAGGGGCTGTGGGCACAGTGGAGGGCTGTCGAACTCCGTGTAACATGACCCCAATCACGTAATGGCGCGAGGGCAGAGGAGAGTGCCATTTTGGACCCAACGTGTGATTCACCCGAAACTGGTTTTATGTATTTATGGGGCCGCAGCATGGCGACCAATAGAGCGAGGTGACATTTCTAGACGGCAGCGGCACCATGGGTCTGACACATAAGCGCATGTACGGCTTATGTAATGATTAAAACAGAGGACGCTGTCATTATTTTACACCTAAAACGGTAGACCATGGAGTGCTGTGTGTTTGGCAAGACATACAGTTTAGGGAACACACTCGGCTGTGATGTTTGGCGCGAGGATTCCTGTTGGAGCTGCACTGCAGCAGAGGGCACCCTCGGGAGCCACGGTCGGCGGAGACGGCCGGCCGGCGCCGCGTCGCCTGTTGCACCGGCCGTCCGGCGCTGCTGGCCCACTGCATGACGCTGTTGGTCCACTGCATGACGCTGCTGGCCCACTGCATGACGCTGTCGACCAACTGCTTGCTTAACCCGCGCCCGGCTGGGGGTCCTGGATTTCCGCGCCCTGCTGGGGGGGGGGGGGTTTGAACACCCCCCTTCTAACTCGGCTCCTGGGCCACGTAGCGATACGCAGAAGGCGGCGTTCGAAAGAGCGTCAAAAATAATGAGGAAATCACTCCAGTCAATTTTTTGGTCAGGTCAAAGGTCAGGTCACCAGGGGTCATTGAAGGCAAAATTTCGCCGATTTCCAGGTCGAATGTCGACAATTTCCAAGAAACCAACGCATAACTCGGGACGGGAACCAATAGAGCTACAGCGCCGCGGAAAAGCGCATTCGATAGCCCTATTAACGCCCTTTCTGAGTAATTGTCTCAGATTTGACCTAACGTCAACGGTTTTGCCTGCAGGGGGCAAAAACGGCAAAAATAGCCGATTTTTTCGGAAACAGTTTTTCTGCAATAACTTTTGACCCAAGCCTTGTACGAGCTTACTTGTACCGGCATCGTGTTCCTCTCGTCAAGACGCATCGAATGAACTATAACTTGACCTTGAAAGGTCAACTTGAAAATTTGACCTCAGGTCAAGGTCATGACCATGTTGGAAAGGGACCATCATGGAATGACCATCGTGGAAAGGGTCATGTTGCATATCAGTCGATCCGTATCGTCGAGCTGAACACATCTAAGGCGTTTTCACTGCTCTAGCATGCCTCTATCAAAAGTTATTTGCGAAAAAAACTGTTAGAAACCATTCGTAACCTAAGATGACCTCAGGGCATAAACAGGGGTCACGGACACCATTTTCATGCTCAGTGTGTCTAAACCACTTGTAATTCAGTGTTTGGGAGTGTTTAATATGTCTTTCGTCCAAAAGAGGCGCATTTCAATTTTCTCCCATTGACTTATAATGGGGAGGTCGCAAAATTGACCTGACCTTAGGTCATCGATATCAAAATTCTGAGATATACATTTTGTACATACTATTGCTCTTAGCAATCGCTAAAAGTTTCAAAGCGATCGGTCACTCGGTGTAGCTATGACAGACATTGAAACTTTTTATGAGGTGAGGTCACTTCACCTGGTGACCTGGTGACCTGACCTTGAATGACCTTGGTCTGAAATTTTCACAACATGTGTAGAATTGATGTATGATAAGATGTTCCAAAAACGGTGGCGCTCCGCGCCGCCGTTTTTGAGATATTCGCGAAAAACCACAAGGGGGGGGGGGGTGTTCAAACACCCCCCCCCCCCCAGCAGGGCGCGGGTTAAGGCGGTTGCACAACTTTTTGTGCTGCTAGCCGCTAATGCCTGCACAGGCAGCTAATGTGATCTCAGAGGTCATCACTCATCACTGGCGTAAGACCCGTAAGAGAGGATGAGTATTAACGTTCTGGTAGTTTCCCGGAATCCACATGCATATATGATCAATTATAATCGTGCTTCTTTTAGATCGATCTTGTAGAGTTACATTGATGTTACTTCCCTGTAATCCAATCGACGCTCTTCTCAATGGATGCGGGTCGGACACCACCAGACTTCCGACGCCGCCGTCGTCACCATTTATTTTGGGACAACGGGCGTTTACGCAATAGTGCCGAACCCGCAGGTATGGCAGGGGTGGTTTGGGCTGCTTATATGCTAATTCGAGCAATTTCGAGTGATACGAGCCTCACCGTTGCGGCTGCGCTCCATGAGTAAAATGGCATGCCGCGCTACTCTTTTTTACAAGTTGCTTGTGATGACATTTGGTGACCTCACAGGCTCGCTTGATCCTGGCTTTGACCTTTGACCGACAAGGTGAGAAAAAAGTGTTATGCCTCAGCCTGTAAGAAACAAATAAAGCCTATTTAAAATCATGGTCCTAAGCAGTTAGATATGTTTTATTGTTGCTATATACACTTACCTATACCTACATTCCTGATTTTTACTCTATAGGTACTGTCTACACTCACAGCTTCAACATAGCTTATTCTACATTTAGATAAAATAGAATTCAAATTGCTATGATGCTGACTAGAACAACTATGCGTAGGTATGAAATTGTCATATATTTGACTTAACTAACGTTATTGTATTTATATCAAATGCTGGCAAAAATGTAGGGGAGATCCGTGTAAGACGCCCAGGGTCGGTAAGAGGCCCCATCGCTTTTTTTACCAAACCAATAATGTTATTTATTTTTTAATGTTCTTGTAAAGCAGAAGCCCTCTTGAAACAACAACTCACGAAACCTGAGGTATCAGGTGCGTCGCAGCGACTTTTGGTAAGCCTGTTTCTGTTTTTGCCCCTTTACTTGCTAGATATATGCATCTTTATCACCCTTATATATCTGAAAAAACAATGGCTATCAAATGCAATCTTTTCTCATCGAAATTGTCACATGTTAGCTTCAGAATAGACCATGTTCTGGTGCGCTGCAAATGTCTCATAAACCATAAATATTGTGGACGTTAAAACACTGTATTTTTTTAAGAGGCCCTCCCTTCGAGGATGATAAAACGCCCCCCGATAAAAAAACGCCCCCCGATGCTAAAACGCCTGCACCTGCGGCAGGCGTGGCATTCTTTTTTCAAGGAGTTTGTTTTTGTTTCTTTTTTTCTGTTTCTTTTCTTAGAGGTTATAGGTACAATTTTCGTTGGTCATCAGCGTTTGGTTGTGCTAGTTTTCGCATTGTTCGAGCGCTTTGGAAGTGTTATTGGTTTCGATAACACCGTATTTGCTTAGCTTTTCGAAATAAAAGGCCTTGCAGCTGTGTTCGCAAAGCGTCTTTTACAAGTCGACTTGACTTTTAAAACGCCCGAGGGGGGGGGGGGCGTCTTACCATACCCATAGTGTAAGAGGCCCTTTTGCAACTTTTTCCAAAATGTTAAAGTTTACGGTTTGTGTACCCCCTAGATTCATTTTGAATGCAAATATGTATGGGAAAATGATGCATGCTCACAGCGCATGCACACGTTAGCGCTTGAATATTATCAGTTGTCTAAAAATAGTAACTGAGCTTAAGGGGGGGCCTCCTGCACCACTCTCCCCTACGGGTGCTGCGTGCGCTGGACTAACAGGCGCGTTATCGTATAAATTACTTTTACATGCGTTCACTTAGCGAAATGAGCGCCCGGCAGATGGCTTCATTGCGATACAAATTCAAATAGGTAAATATCGGGCAGCCTTTTAGACATCAGAACAAGGCACCGAAGGCCTTCATCTCTGCCGCGCTGAAACAAATATCGTCATTATGCAGCGCTGCAAACATACGCATATTGGCTAGCGGAGACCACCTTTCCCCGTTCAATATTGGCTTTGCCGCGGCGGTTCAGCAGGTGATTGTTTTGCTCTTGTTGTTCCAACAGGAACGGGAACGGAATAAGCATACATCAGTCGAGTTAGGCAAGCGTAAATCAGTGGGCACTCGGGTTAACGGTGTAAGGTGGACGGCAGACGGCAGACGGTGGACGGTAGACACTAGACAGTGGACGATAGATGGTAGACCAGACTGTGGACGGCGGACGGTGGTGGATGGTCGGTGGACGGTAGGTGGTAAACTGTAGACAGTGGGCGGTGGACGGTTGACGGTGGTCGGTGGACTGCAGGTGGTAAACTGTAGACAGTGGGCGGTGGACGGTGGACAGTGGTCGGTGGACGCCGGACAGTGGATGGTGGACAGTGGACGGTGGACGGTGGACGGTGGACGATAGGTGGTAGACCGCGTAGACAGTGGAGGGTGTATGGTGGACGGTGGACAGTGGACGGATATACCTAGTAGAGATGTCAATCGGATACCAACTTTTTGGTATGCCGATACCAAACCGATACCAACTTGGTATTTGGTATTTCCATCGTAATGTGTTTGGTATTTTGTTGGTATCATAAGCCCTCACTAATGTATTAGAGGCTAATACATTAGCCTTCCTGTCATCGCGAAGGTAGTGGAGAAGGTGGTGCAGCTCCAGCTGTCCGACTACCTCGCATCCAACCATCTCCTCTCCCAATCCCAACACGGATTCAGGCCCCAACACTCTACCGAGACAGCCCTCATTAACGTCACCGACCGCGCGCTTCACGCAATGGATCAAAGTCAAATCTCGCTTCTCTGCCTCATCGATTTGAGTCGCTGTTTCGATGTCATCGATCATTCCAAATTACTATCCAAGCTGCAGCTTTACTGCATCGACACCTCCTGGTTCTCCAGCTACCTGTCCGGCCATACACAGAGCGTCAGCCTTTCTCCAACACTTATCTCCCAGTCTCGTCCAATTACCAAAGGCGTGTTCCAAGGTTCCTCTCTCGGCCCTCTTCTCTTCACAGTTTTTTCGAACGACCTCAGCCTGCATGCCGCCGGCGCCTGCGTCACGCAGTACGCCGACGACACGCAGGTTCTCGTCTCTGGCAGAAAAAACGCCTTTCCAGCCTTGATCGGTGACATGGAGGCGGCCCTTCAATCCCTGGACGCGTACTTTCGGTCCAATGGACTGAAAGTCAACGAGGCGAAATTTGAGCTCCTCCCTATCGGCACTCGGCAAAATCTACGAAACCTTCCCCCCTTCTCTGTAAAATTTCGGAGTACAGCTCTCCTTCCCGGCTACGAGGCGAAAAATCTTGGTATCACTTTCGACCGTCATCTTTCGTGGGATTCGCACGTATCACAGCTGTCTCGGAAGTGCGTAGGGATCCTGACCTCCATCTCTCACCTACGTCACTACCTACCCCCCGGATCCCTTCCTATCATCGTCTCAGCCCTAGTCTTCTCGCACATCCGCTATGGTTTGGCAGTGTACGGCAACGGTTCTGGCAGAAACATGGCAACCATTCAAAAAATTTTCAACTATGCAGCCCGCATCATTTCTGGAAAGCGTAAATTTGACCATATATCCGCCGTGCGAGAAGACCTGGGCTGGCTGTGTTCCCAAGACCTGGTCGTCCATCACACCCTCACACTGCTTCATAAGGTCCGTCAGACTGGGCAGCCCGAGTCTCTGGCTGCTCGGTTCTGCACGAACCGCGAACGGCCCAACCATGTGCGCAGCACTCGCAGTGACAACCTGCTGAGTCTCCCTGACATACGCGGCACGGCGCACTATGGTTGGAAACGGCCTCACGGATGGCCGGGGGTCAACGCGAAAAAATGTTTTGCCCATAACTTGTTAATGCGTAGACCGACTGCGATGAAACTTTGCATAGGTATACCAGTGTCTTTCGTGCATCATACAGTAACTCAGAAATGACGAGGTCACGTCACGTCACGCGTGTGTGACGTCATCATTGCAAGTATGTTATAAGTCGCCTATGTCTTTCGTTATGTTATCGATATCGCGAGGCATTTTGAACATGTTTTGAATACTGCTATTACTGAATGGATATTGTTGTTATGCTTTAGGGCGAGAAATATCAACGTAGTGACGCACAGTGTCTTACTATTGGTCATAAAGGGTAAAAAATTTGGAGAAAGAGTATTTATGATTTTTTTTAGATTGGGCAAAAAAGCAAGAAATAAAATAACGATCAAATGACAAAACATGCGTCAGATTAATCCGGCAGTTGCTGGGGTATTTCCCCATCCGCCGTTTGCCGGGGGGGGGGGGGGCGTTCAACGCCCCCAGCCGATAACTCGCGAACAAATAGGCGCAGCGAAACGCACGAGGCGCGGCAAACGAAAGAAGAACGCGACGAGACGATTCACATGAGTACTTTAAAGTTGAATTTCGAGGTCACAGGTCGGGTCAAGGTCAGGTCAAACACTTGAAATCGGGCTTTCAGTAGCATGGACTTTAGAACCTCGCAATCGGTGCCTCGCGTTTCGCGTTTCGATTATATCGTCATCAGTTGGTCCTAAATAAATTCAGTCATCAGTTGGTCCTAAACAATCTGTCACAACTGTCACAACTGTCACAACCCTTCATATAAGTGCTAAAAGAGTGTCAGATCAATGTAGGGGTCAGTCAAACATAGGCCACTGGCCAGTTTCAAAGTCAGGTCAATCAGGTAAGCATATAACCCCGAAAATTAAAACTGGTACCTATTCGCAGCCCATGCATGACACATGTTTTATGGGTACTTTTGGGCGTAGAACACGATGGTGACATTCATTTTATCATACGAGTACGTGGCTGGTTGAAAAAAGATCAATTTCAGAAATGCATGCATCATGGTCGTGAAGTATAGTCACGAGAAATTGCCAACATTCAGCTCAAGATTTTGGAAAATGTAGAACGATGATCAAAAACCATAGATAGCCATTTGATTTGCCATGGTATTGGCAGTGTAATGGCGTTTACAGCATGTCTGTATGTCTGCTCTGTCGGTGGATATTCATATCCATACTCCAGGATATCCATATACGTTTGCACGATATCCATACTCCAGGTGCAGGGGCGAGCAGTTACTTCTTACGAGGGGTGCGGAGTCGAAGTCAGAGTCGGAGTCAGAGTCGGAGTCGGAGTCGGAGTCGCCCAGAGTCGTGGCAACGAGCCAGGAGTCGGAGTCGGAGTCGGTGTCGGTCAGGAGCCCGCAGTGGAAGTCTGAGTCGGTCCGAATCGGAACAGCTCCCTCACGACTCCGAAACACTGGCAGGGGTCCGGAGTCGGAGACAGAGTCGGCCGGAGTCATGGCAACGAGTCAGGAGTCGGAGTCGTAGTCGGAGTCGTATTTGGCGCCACCACGACTCCGCAACCCTGCTTCTTACCATCATTTATAAGGATAAACGATTGCAAGACTGACGAGCCGACCTGGTGCTAACGAAGCGACGGGTAGGTACGCCTCGGGAGATGAAGCTTCACGGACGATTTTGCGCACAAGTGCGCAGTCTGCTTTTACGTTCCCCTTACACAGAATTGAACAGAGATTTATTCTGCCAAAAAGCTCAATGGAGGTCGATGGAGAACTTTTTGTATGTCCAATGAAACATAACCGTAATTTTGCAAATATTGCTGTGGTGACACTGCAAACAGAATGCAATGCCGTTCCTGATTTTGAACACGCATGGGAAAAAGAGTCACTCCACTCGATAGCCAACATAACAAGGATTATTTTGATATATAATAATCCAGTTTTACAACGTCATGGAGGTACTCCACATGCTATCACCAGCGCGGTTGTTTAAACCTTTGACGGCGCACCAAAAAAGCCACTATCAGAAACTCCCGATTCCACGTACAATAATGGAGACTAAATGCGCAACTAAATAATTTTTTCTGCCCAATTCAAAACATTTCATCAATTTCCAACAGAATGACACCCCAAATATACATATATTCCGAAATTGCCCACGGCCATCCGTGAGGCCGTTTCCAACCATAGTGCGGCGGCGGGAAAGCGGCAGTTTACATACCGTGCCGCAGAGCTGTACAATGCTCTCCCCGCCGCCTTTACTGATCTGACCGTCACCGAGTTTAGAAACCAGCTGAAACGTCGACTGACGTCTGGTGCGGACGAAGTGTGATATGTATGTATATGTATGTGCATTGTGTTGTGTGCTTTTATCGTGATTTTTAAGCATTTTTTATGTCATAGCATGATGTTCTTTTACCCACTTCATCACCATCTTTTATTGACTCAGTGCCAAGAATAGCCTCTTTGACTTCGGTCATAGATAGGGGACGGCCACTACGAAGTAAATAAATAAATAAATAAATAAATAAATAAATCGGTAAAAAGTTAGTATTTCTCTCAGTTTCCCAAGGTGGTTTGGTTTCGGTATTTTCCCGTGGTTTTGGTTGGTATTTGGTTTGGTATCGGTATTCCGATTTTCCGTAATTGACATCACTAATACCTAGGTGATGCCATGTTATACAGGGACGGGCCTTTGTCTCGTCCAATCTCAGCTCGCGGGCTTTTGTCGTGTGCCACCCGGCGTCTCCGATCCACTGCACTGCACCGATGGAAAATCTGCGTGTTAGTTACGGAACTGGGGCTAGCCGGCGGAAAATGGCCACACACTCGGCCGGAAAATACCCGCCCCTTGGCGTGACTGATGGTCTGGTCAAAGGCCAGAGGTCAGCCAGACCGCCGAGCGGTCGTTAGCACACAGGTGTAGGCAAAACAGGGACGGAGACCGAGGACGATAGGGGGTCTGGTTCTGCTGCAGATTTACATGCTAAGGAATAGGGCCTGACAGCTTTGATCAGAACCACAGGTTTTATTTGCAGGACGAGACTGAAAAATTTAGTCGTGCAGTTTTTTATTGCTGGACGTGACTGCAAAACTGCATTGTATTGTTCTTAACAGTTTTTTTTATCGTATCACGCATTTCATGATGATTGCCTATCATCGTTAATATTTGCAACACAGAAGCGCACTAATGAGACATCCAATTAGTTTATCAGATTGTGTAGTTCGTGCATGTGCACTGAGCAGGATTCTTCAAGGCTGTTTGATGATTCGGATCGGAGGTTTGATATCATTTTCTGTAATTTAGAAAATATGATTTTCCAATAATTTGAATTGTTATGACTCCGAAGTCCGATGAATTTGCATTTGATTTCCCCTGTATTCATTGTTAATGGATTTAAGATCGGTGACGATTGAATTGACGATTGAACTGCGGGAAATAAGCTCTATCCATCGAATGTTGAATAGGTGGCCATACTTTTAACTCCTTTGTTGTGTTCCTGTTTTCTCTTGAGCATTATACATAATATTATTCCATATGATATTCAAATGCTATAAGTGCTTCTAGCTTCAACCATTCAATTTGTCTCACGAATTTACCGATGTAAGATATTGACACGTTTTTGTAAGGGTTTTTTGTTATTCTTGCTGAAAATGGCCCTTGTTCGTTATATCGTCTACAATTTATACCGTTATCGGAACATCCTAGAAGTAAAAGAGGAGTGACTAAGCGAGAAAGAGAGAGAGAGAGAGAGAGAGAGAGAGAGAGAGAGAGAGAGAGAGAGAGAGAGAGAGAGAGAGAGAGAGAGAGAGAGAGAGAGAGAGGGAGGGAGAGAAAAAAAAAACTAAAAATGCTGACAGCGGAACATGCCTATAGCTTCTAATGAGAACGATCGCATGTTCTCATTAGAAGCAAATGACGGGTACCAAAGCGATCAAGAGTCAGACCTCTCATCAATCGGTCGACTCAATTGGCGATTGTATGATCTCCCAGCCGACTAAAATGGAGGAGATTGTACTTTTTTCATCGTTTGTTGCCACTATCCGACCACCAGCCTTGCAGATATTCTCCCCATCAGTAGCCGGTCGGCCAGTGTCACAGAGTACTCTGATAAATACCCTTGGCACGCTGCGGCCAAGTTGGCCGGCGACTCGGCGACGCGGTCAGCCGGCGGTGCGCCGATGAACTCATGGCGTCCGCGCCTTTATTATGCCGTCTGGGGCGGCTCCTGACAGGCGCGGGGCAGCGTCAGCGACTGCTGGATCGCGCCGGGGGCGTGACCCTGCTGACTGCCTGATCGCGCCGCGGGCGTGACCCTGCTCACAATCGGCCGGCACCGCGCCGGCAAATTTGAATTTCACGGATAACTTATCGGATCGATGCAGAATGCCGATGGTAGGCAGACCTAATGCAATTTGTACGATCGTCTGCGATTCGGAATATCGCTTTAAATTTTTCAGAAAGAGTTATCGAATGTCATGATGCCTGTCATTGAGCTGCATAGGAACATCTATCGGGTTTCCGTTCAAAGATGAATGCTTCAGCTTTTTCTACAGTTTCTGTTAGTAAAACAGATCATTCCTGTTATGAGCAAATTGCTCTAAAAGAGTAAACATATGGTGCATAAGTCCCTTTAGCATCAAGTAAAACGCTTATAGCTCAGATCAAAGCTCGACGTTCGTGACTCTCGCCTTATCGAGAAAACATCTAAATAATCCATGTTTGATATAAAATGGCAAATGGTAATCGACAGTTTTTGATTGCTGACTGTCGATAACCGAAAACACTTCTGACCTTGTCAGTCAGTTCTGTTTCACGCACCATAGGGTCTCATTTTTTTTAAATTCAGTCTAGGAGAGGCAACTATATACGAACAGGTTGTGTTTATTATGAGCGCCTATAATCTTTTTCCCATTTTTTATTGCAGATCGTAACACGATAACAAATGTAACATGAATACATTACATACAGATTTATGAACTATTCTTACTAGTGCTAGGAAAATATTTTATGTGATGCCGATCACCAAAGCCAGACGAATGTGCGCCACACTGGCCCCATGAATTTCCAGACTCTACTTACCATAAATCTGCGCTACATGCGACATCATGGCATGTCATTAGTGCCGGAAACATTATCATATATCAAGTTTGAAGGGTTGTGGCTTGTCGGCCAGCCGCCGACCAGCCATGCAACCGCGGTGGTCGATGCCTCGGAATTCCATGCTTGCCTCTATCGACTAACTGAACAATGGCCAGATAATTAGTTGATCTGTTTTGCAAACTCAGTGGATTAGTTATGACCTGTTGTTCTATATAGTGTATAACCAATTCTAAGCAACCACTTCGATGCAATCGATAACTTGTTGCTGTAGGGCTAGAACCTATTGGTATAACGAGACATTTTTCAGCGCCAGAATGATGAAAGGAATTTGGGAAAGACATGAATTTTGACGTGAATTTGAGCCGAGAATCTGGGGCTGAGCCCGTTACATGGACCGGCCGACCAGCCCCGCGCAAACGGTCACCACACCGCACGAGAGCCTGCTCCTGAGGAGCTACCCACGTCGGATGAAGGTGGCCGTCCAGCCAGGGTCGGGGGAAGGGGGGGGGGGGTGAAGAGGAGAATTTAACTGGCCTTAAGATGGAAAATGACAGAACGGTGAATGAGTAACTTGCAATTGGCATTCTCAGTCAAACGAAGGTGATAAAATGATAATATTGCTACGCACAAAAGCAGCAACAGTCGAATGTTGCGTATGACGCCAGCGTTTGGTCACGGCTCCTTGTAACGGAGCGGCGTCTGACAGTGCCTCGCTCCCTGGGATTCGGTACCCTCCCGGCACTCCCGTCTGATATGCTGACAGTCCCCTCACCCCCTGGCGAGGCTCTCACCTCTCCCCGCGGCGTTCCCTGGTGTGGGAGCAGTAGCAGAGCTGTGCTGTCTGAGTCCCTCGGTCGCCCAGCCGCACCGCCGTGACCTCTCCGTGACCCTCGGGTCGCCGGTATGACCTGACCTCTGACCTGACCTCTGACCTCTTCTGGCGACGTACCGACAGACATGACCCTCAGCTCCGCCCCGTGGGACCCACAGAACGCGGGACGAATATAGCCTGCCCAGATTGCCAGGTGGCTCAGAGGTCCACGATCTGATACCGAGCGGCAGCGGGCTCATTGGCTATGGATGAGCACATCATGTGCATGGCGTGAATGGTGGATGCTGGAGGGACCCTCTCGCGATTCTGAATAATTGCTCTTCCTATTTTGGGAACCTCGTGTCTTTCCTGTGACTCATTTTTAGTGGATGCTCCGGCGTTATCGATGTTGCGTTCGTAGGGGAAGCTTTGCCCCAACTCCGGCATTGCCCCAACTTCCCCTACCGGCCGTCTGTATTTATTGAGTGCCGCTGCCTGATCCAGGTGCATTTAGGGTTGTCCTCCTGTCGCCGACCTTGTCGTGCCTCTGGTGGAGGCCGGGACATTTATTGTAGCGGAGGAAAAACGTAGATGAATTTTGATGAATGTATTGAAGAATTCCGCGGACGATAGATGATGATGAACGGTAGACGAGGGTGAAATTGAAGAACGCAGAGTAGACAGGTAGACCAGAAAACGCACTAGCACTGTCGATGGTCACTGTTGTCCGTCGAGGCGGACACACCGGCGCCGCCGCGGACGGGGGCGCCGTCGGATTCACTCGCAATCGCCGGCGCGAGTCGGGGCGCCGGCGAAATCGCGCACTGCCACTGAGCTACGCTTGGCGTTCACTTTGGCAGCCCACTGGGGGTGCCCGTTCACTTTAGCAACCCGCTGGGGGTGCCTGTTCACTGCGGCAATCCGCTAGGGATGCCGTTCACTCTGGCAGCCCGCTGGGGATGCCGTCGGAATCGTGCGCGGTGCATGATTCCGTCACTTCACTGACACCGGCGCACATCGGGGCGCCGGTGGAGCCGCGCACCGCCACCGAGGACTGTACTCGGTGGCGTTCAAGTGGAGACTGCCCGCAGCGACTCGAGGAGCCGCCGCGGGCACAAAGAGAACAATTAGGTTGTACATCTAAAAACATTCAGAAAGCGACACTGGAAACTGGTGAGAAAAGTCCGAAAAGGCTCACGCAGCACGTTCGGTAAAAGGATACGGTGCGCGGCGAGCACGCTCAGCCGTCAAGTGGGAAGCGATAGCGCGAGTGACATATTGTAGGCAATTAGAACATGAGACGAGAAACTAACACAAGAGCTGGTCCAGGCTCACGGGGCACGAGCACGACCAGTACTGCGATAGATCACGCGTGGCTGTCAAATGTAAAACGAAAGAGAAGAACAACAGGGCAGTTCATTTCGTCGGTGACACCTCCCCTGAAGCCCTCACTGGCCCTTAGGCCCCCAAACAATGTCGTTATGGTAAGGGGGCTAGCTGGCTCCCCGCTCAACACAACTTTTCCTGGCGATTAACAACTAACTAGCCTACCCAGACCGAGGAAAACGTTCGACTGTATCCACCATTGCAGTAGACAGCCTAGCTGGTTGTTATGCTCGTAATGTGATCGTTCAGGGTCAGAAGGCTGTAAGTGTCTGATGAAATTGCCGCACAGTAAGCCGGGATGTATAGCATGCTGCGTGTCTACCGTTTGATTTGTGTACACTGTCACGGTATGTACATAGAACTGATGCAACCCTTGAACTAGGCGCATCGCATGTGCAAAGCTCTGGACGCCACATGGTTATTGTGCTTGAATTTTCGATCGCTAGATCATTTCATCATGCGACCTGAGCCAGCACGGAATAAAACGCAGCAGTGCCTCTTTTCATGACAGGAGCAAAATGATACAAGCTCTTGGATCATCCCTACCTCAAACTCCCGTCTGAGTACCATCCCAGCCACCGATCAGTTCTGGTCCCGGCCGTCCAGTGCCAGTTTCAGCCTCAGCTTCACCCTGCTGCCTCCGTCCCCGTACCAGATCCTCCACTGTGCCAGCCCTCAGTCCCTGTCCTCAGACGTTGGCCTCAGGGCCCGATCTCAGCCCCGACCTTAGCCCCGCCCGGGCTGCTGAGTACTGACCCCCGTCCTCAGCCCTCAGCCCGCCCGGACTGCTGAGTGCTGACCCCGTCCTCAGCCCTCAGCCCCGCCCTCAGCAACCCTCAGCCCCGCCCGGGTCGCTGAGTACTGACCCCCGTCCTCAGCCCTCAGCCCCGCCCGGGCCGCTGCTGAGTACTGACCCCCGTCCTCAGCCCTCAGCCCCGCCCTCGACAGCCCTCAGCCCCGCCCGGGCCGCTGAGTACTGACCCCCGTCCTCAGCCCTCAGCCCCGCCCGGGCCGCTGAGTACTGACCCCCGTCCTCAGCCCTCAGCCCCGCCCGGGCCGCTGAGTACTGACCCCCGTCCTCAGCCCTCAGCCCCGCCCGGGCCGCTGAGTACTGACCCCCGTCCTCAGCCCTCAGCCCCGTCCCGTGCGCCGCTGACCCGGGTGTCGTGCCGAGTCGTGCGTCCGCGCAGATTAACTAATCGATGTTATGCTCCCGATGCATAGGGAAGTGGCAGGATAATCAATGTGGGTCGTCGTTTGGCCGCTGGCAGCAACGTTTGATGCGTGCCGCGGGCCCCGACAGACGACCCTGTGTGTCGGCCCGCACAGCTATTAAACAATCGATCATCGACTGGCCATGACGGCGGCGACAATTCACGGGCAGGTGCAGTTCTCCTTCTACGCAGAGACATGTCATTTGTTATGCCTGTATGGACCTGTCGTTAATATTTTAGAGACGTATTCCTGGCACAGACTATCTATCAGATGGGGGCGATGCTTATGCCGCTCACCTCACCCAACCATGCGTCGTTTCCTAGATAACATGTACATTCCTAGATAACATGTATGTACTTTTCATAACCGCAGAGGACAGAACAGGTGTCAGAGGACAGCTGTCGCAATCGAAATCAGTGTAAGTACCTTGCCAGCTGCTCATGCCTGACTGAGCACATCCGAGTAGAGCAGTGTCTCCCGTCCGCGGTTCATGTGAGCACAATTGCCGGTGTGGCGGCAGACACTCACGTTCTCCGCCTCCTCCCCAGTCCTCTGCAGCTGGCGTGCTACCGCCGCCCACTGGCTGGCCAGCCGACTCCGATACCCAGTCTGCCCCGATAGCGACCGTCCACCGCCAGCGGCGACCCGACGCGAGCACGGCACACCCACTTACCCCCCGGCCGCAGTCCATTTCCCGGGCGGGAGCCACCCGCCGGGTCAGCGAGCCGTGCCCGTCCGGCGACCGACCAACACCTGAACAAAGCTGCGGCAGAGCCAGTCGCTGCCTGCACCCCAAAGCCGCGGCTCGGGGCAGCCCGGCGGCACTACTGTCCAAACTCCAAAGCCGCGGCACTACTGTCCAAAGCCACAGCACCAACACCTGCCCAAAGTCGGTACAGCGACCCCTCTACCTGCACCCAAAGCCGCGTCTCGGGGCATCGGCAGCGAATTGCTCAGGAGGTGAACGGACAGGTTATATCGGCCCGCACAAGTGAAGATCGATGTGCCTTACAGCTCGGGCACCATTCGTGTGGCTGTGCGTCGATGTTCGTTTTTCTGCCCTTCTCAGCCATCGATCAGTTCTCACTCCTCGGATAGGTGGAGCCCATCACGGAGCAGCAGCACCAAAATACGCCGATCTGGATGTCTGCTGTAAGCCCCAGTTTCCTCTCCTGCCTGCTGTCCGTGTCTACTGCCTCTGCCCTGCTTCTTGTCTCTTCATATTTCCTCTGCCTTCCTCCCCTGCCTATCGCTCCTGCCTCCCTCCTGCATCCCCTGCCACTCTGAGACAGCACGGACGGCTCAGAGCGGACGTCAGGAGTCAGGACCGCTGCTACTATCCGGAGACACGGTCCGACTTTCTGGGAGTCACAAACCAGGACCCGGCCCGCTAAAACTTGCCATTGATTGGCCTGGCCCAGCACAGCTAACTTCTCTCCCTTCAGTTAGGTGCTGATAACTGCCTTCTCGGAATGACGTACTGCCGCGCCCGGAGACGAGCAGTTTGATCCTCTTAGAGAAAATTGTGATGAGTCTGAGGTCCTATTCTTTTCATTGCCCTCTCTCACAGAATTGTCGAGCGTTGACTCACCAATGTTGATTGTGTAGGTCTCATGACCTGCTATGAAAGCGAAGCCCTTTCCATGCAACCGAGTGGCTTTGTTGCTCGAACAGAATGCTAGGGTCTGTAAGTCCACTTTTTGGCTTTATTTTGCATTCTTGCGCTGTTGGCTGACAGCATTCTGCGATTTCTCAGTATCGGTGCATCATTCAGCAGATATCGCCACAGGGCCAGATCATTATTCAGCACACTAATCCCGTGTGGGCCGCGTGCTCGCCCTGCCCCATGTGTGGGCCGGTCAAAGGAGCGCAGATCAAAAACCAATTCCCGTCTGCCAGGGCTGCTGTCAGACACAGCCATCGAAATGAATCCGCTGACAGCATATCGGCTCTTACAAGTCGGCAATTGAAATATCGCCGCCTCCAAACCCGCGTCGTGAACAACTCTCAGACTGGTGTCGCATTGAATTTGTCCAAGCATTGCTAGAAGCATTGCAAGCATTGCAAGCATACACAAGAAGACATGACTGAGCTCGACTGAGCTTATAAGACACGACTGAGTTCCATACGTCTTGTCTTTCCATACGTCTTGTTCCATAGTCTTGTCTTCCATCTTCATGGAAGACAAGACTGAACACGGAAAAGCATGAAGACAACCAGCTTTATGCTTCATGAAAACATTTATTTCATTGTTATATTTTTACTTATTATCCACGAGTGATTACAATAAAAGTAGATCTCCAATGTATCATTGTACTAAGAAATATATTTATAAATATATTTAGTGCATCGATCCATAAAATATATTGAATGTGATAAAATGCTCTAACGACATCATATCTTGTCTGTCTGCTTGGCATTTCTAACATCTCCGTTCTACGTAAATGTGGTAAAAAACAGCACATAATTGCGGCATCTTAAAATGATTGGCGTGATAGGTAATCACTAGCTGGCCATTTATACGGTAATGATTTGGAAGTGTCAGATTGATTATCACATACTTCTTCATACCATGAACCTAGTTCAGTGTTTTAATCGAAAATAATGTCTGATAGCTTGATATATGAGTTATATAAGCATCTGTGCAACCCAAACTGATTTTTAGGAAACATAAGCCGTTTTCACGACGGCCATCTGGTATACACATTTGGTGCACATCTAGTACAGATTAGGTGCAGGTTTGGTCAAATCAGGTTCAGTGTGTCTCTTAGCAGCTATCAGCTAGGGTTGCACTAAGTGCTTATGCCTCCTACTTTGTCATATTATCAGAAAGCATCATCGATTAAAACACTGAAATAGATTCATAAAATGAAGGTATTGGCTGTAAAAGAAATTTAGGTGCAGGTTTGGTCAAACCAGGTGCATTAGCCGGATAGCCCGTCGTGAAAACGGGTATAATGAACCTAATTTGACCAAATCTGCACTAAATCTGCACTAAATCTGCATCAAATGTGTACCTACCAGATGGCCATCGTGAATACGGGTTATGCTGATAATTATGCTAATACTTTACTAAAACGTCAAAAAATGTCAAATGTGTAATCATAGATTCATCTTTGTGTGTAGGTATGTATATTCATACAACGTTTGTAAATGTTTGCACGTTGGGAGTTGCGGCAGGTCAGCCGAGGCGAGCGGACGTGCGCGCGTGCGCTCCGCGCGGGCCGTCAAGTGAGAGCAGTGAGCGCGAGGCAGAGTGAAAGAGAGTAACCAAAGTGCTGTGGTTTTTGGTTACATGTTAAAGTGCCTACGGTGACTGGCCGTGATGACAAAACAGAGGAAAAGAAGACACGAATCGGGAACTCCGGAGAAAGAGGAAGGAACGATAGAAGAGCTCAAAGCATTCATAGAGGAGAAAACCGGTGAGGCTGTAACGGAGATCAAAAGAGCTCTTGATGAAAGGATAAAGGCAATAGAACAATCTTTGAGCTTTGCATTGGAAACGATTACGGTAACGACACAAAAGGCGAACTCGCTGGAAAAGGCGCTAGCTGAACTGCACAACAATTGGCAAAATCTCGCGTACAGAGTGGCCAAGCTAGAACAGGAAAAAGAGGATAGTGAGAAACTGAGAAGAAGAACACAGCTCATTTTCTCAGGGAGGGACTTGCATATCCCACAAAATGAACGCGGAATGATAGCGGCAATGTCAGCGATGATAAATAGAATGCTGGAGCTCGAAGTACACCCAGCTCATATCATTTCCGCAAAAGTCCTGCCACGAAACCGAGTGCTGATCACTTTTGCCAGTGACGAAAGGGGATCAATCAGAGATGAGATATTTCGCAACAAGTACAAGCTGAGAGGTCACAAAGTTTTCATTAATGAAAACCTGACCCCGATGAGGCAGGAGGCGTTTCAATTACTCCTCCAAGCGCGAAGGGAAGGAAAAATCTCAACGGTTATAACCAGAGGAGGAGAAGTGCTGTTTGCAAGATCAAAAAATGAGCGACTCATGCGGGCCAAAAACAGAGAGGAAGCAGAACACTTCCTGGCACAGCTGGTGAGAAATGTCTCTACAGAGCCGGTGCCTCCCCCAGCGGCGGGTCCTGGGGTCGCCCCTGAGACCGACCGGCCGGGGTCACGTGACCCTGGGCGAGCGGGTGAGCTGCCCGCGGTGTCCGGTCCCTCCGTGCTGGGAGAGAGCGTGGGAGCCGAGCGGACCACGACTCTGCCTACGTGCGAGCTGGGTAGCGAGGCCCGAGAGCCGCCTCTGCCGGAGCAGACGAACGCCGCGGCGGGCCCCCGGGCGGACCAGCGGGATGTCGACATGCCTGACCCGTCTGACGGGACCGCTGGGGCGGCGTCTTTGGTCGGGCATAGGAGGAACGGCTCGGGGTCGCACGGAACCCCTAGCCTGGAGTCGCCTCTGGCACGGCGTCCCGGCGGCCAGGGGGAGGTTAACCAACGAGACGCCGACATCGACAGGAGAGAGCAGCCGGTGGTCAACGGTGAGCCGTCCGGCCGGGGCGGCGCGCGCGCCCTCCCAGTACACCTGGACTCACCCCCGTGTGGGGATGGGAGCTCGGGTCAAGCGAGGGCCAGAGGTGGGGTGGCTGGGGCAGGGAAGGGGAGGGGGACCGGTGGTGTGCGCGATAGAGTGGTGAGGCGGACTACAAGCGTTCCTCCGGGACAGAGGGACGATGGGAAAGCGCAGGCAGAACGACATCTTTCGAGAGAAGGAAGAAGTGAGGGTCAAGAGGGCGCCTACCAACGGGCCCTTCTAGCAAAACAGGTTTATCAGACTGATAGAGATAAAGAACAACGGGAAGGTTTGGTGCGAGGGGAATCGGGTTTGAGGAGAGGAGCATCTGATATACGCTCCTACCTGAAATGAGGTGCCATTCCAAGTCAATCAAGGCGGTTAGGCTATATATGGATAGGATAGGGATTACCTGTATAGAGTTTTGGGCTAATGGGAACGAGGGAACGAGGAACACATGTCAATTGCTCTTCATACAACCTTTGCCATGGCATACACTTTCGCATGTATATTGTATTTGTCTTAAACGACAGGCTACAAGGTTTGTACCATGTTTGTTTGCTACCATGTTTCAATGTACCATCGCGCTTAAGCGGAGTCTCTGTGGGTCAAGGCGAGTTGTGCAAAGGTCTGGAAAAAAGAAAGGAACGCAAAAACTTCACCATGAGTGCAATTAGATTCGCATCTTTTAATTGCAGAGGGTTAGGTGATTTCAAGAAAAGAAAGGATGTTTTCCAATATCTAAGAAACCAGGACTTTCATATTTGCTTCCTACAGGATATCCACTGCAAAAAGATAGGGGTGCCTTATTTTAGGAACGCTTGGGGATCATCAGTCATAGTAGCACCATACACGCACAATGCAAGAGGAGTCGCAATACTTACGAAAAACTTAGACGTAGAATTCGGAGAGACAATGATTGATGAAGGAGGAAACTTCATCATTACAAAGGCAAAAATCCAGAAAGAATTCGAATTATGTCTGGTAGCAATTTACGGCCCGAATACAGACGAGCCCAATTTCTTCGAACTTTTGAGCGAGAGCATTAATGCAACCATAGAGGACGCAGATACACCAGTCGTTATCGGGGGTGACTTTAATGTAACTCTAAATCAACAGTTAGATAACTTTAACTATAGAAGAGAAAACAACACTCGAGCTAGAGAAGCAGTAAAAGCAATGATGGTACAAAATGAATTGATAGACATATACAGAGAAAAAAATCCTGAAAACCGAAGATATACTTGGCGGGTTGGAAACCCAATAGTAAAGCAGGCGAGACTGGATATGTTTCTTACTAGTGCTGCTCTGGAAAGTTATGTTGATGAGGCGGACATTCAACCAGGTTATAGATCGGATCACTCCATTATTACATTGACGGTGGACTTCTCAAAGCAGCCGAGGGGAAGAGGACTCTTTAAATTCAATGCATCATTGTTAAGAGACAAAAATTACGTCAAAATGATAAAAGATACGATTAAGAGTACGGTAGTAGAATACGCTCTTCCCGTATACGCACATGACTACATTTTGGAGACCTCAACAAAGATAGAAATGACAATTGATTCATCTTTGTTTTTTGAAACTCTGATGCTGACGTTAAGAAGAGAAACAGTCTCTTTCGGCATTAGGAAGAGAAGGGAGGAACGAAGGCGAGAAAACCAATTGGAAAGAGACATACTTCTTTTAGAGAAAGAGCTTGACGCTTTAGGTACTCACTCATTGTACGATCAGATACAAAACAAGAAAAAAGAATTGGAAGACGTAAGGAGGATCAAGTTGGAAGGGAGTTTGGTTAGGGCGAGAGCTGTATGGAGGGAAAATGCGGAAAAACCAACAAAGTATTTTCTTACATTAGAAAAAAGGAGGTACGAAAGTAAGAGGATACCATGCATCAGATCGTCAGCAGGCTGCACAAGGAATCAAATAGAATTTCTTGATCTATTTCGTAGATTTTATCAAAAAAGGTTCAAAAGTGAGGATGAGTTTTTAGAGGGAGTTAATTACGATGAATATCTATCAAACATGGATATTAAAAAAGTAAATGACCATGACAAGCTCAATCTAGATAAGCCGTTGAACATGCAAGAATTAGGATCAACGCTACAGAGAATGAAAAATGGAACGTCTCCAGGTAGTGACGGTTTTTCCGTAGAGTTTTATAAATTCTTCTGGGCAGACATAAAACACTTTTTTCATGCTATGGTAGTTGAGAGTGCCACAAAGGGTACAGTTCCTCTAACTTTAAAAGAAGGAATAATCGTGTTGTTACCTAAGCCAAATAGACCCAGAGATTTGATCAAGTCATATAGACCAATAACACTCCTAAATACTAGCTACAAAATAATTTCAGGTGCTATTGCAAATCGATTAAAACTCGTGCTAGGAGACATAATCGAGGATTGCCAGTCTGCCTATTTAAAAGGGAGATTTATTGGGGACAATATCAGGATGATTTACGACGTTATCCAACTCTTGAATCAAGAACAAAAGAACGGGGTCTTAGTAAGTCTGGATATAGAAGCAGCTTTTGATTCAGTCAGTTGGACTTTCATTAAAAAAGTCCTGGAGCAGAAAAACTTTCCGCATAGTATTACACATTGGTTCAACACACTGTATGCTGGAGCTTTTTCCAGAATTTTGTATAATGGTCATTTGTCGAGTAAAATAATGCTAACAAGGTCTTGTAGACAGGGGGATGCGCTAAGTTGTTACTTGTTTATTCTTGTGATGGACGTTTTAGCGAAAAAGATTCGAGGAAATGCAGCTATCAAAGGAATTAAAATAGACAATGAGGAACACAAAGTGCTCATGTATGCAGACGATACGATTTGTTTACTCGAACCAGAGAAAACAAGCATGATGGAACTCTTCCAAGAGATAGGATGGTTCGCGAAGTATTCGGGACTAAGTCCAAACCTCGATAAGACTCAAGCTATGTGGATAGGGAAGGCATGCAGAGAAAATCGTTTTCTTCAGAGAAATTTAGCTGTAAAGTGGAGTGAAACGATTAAAGTCCTAGGGGTCACTTTCGATAATGAACTGCAAAAAGTAACAGAACTGTACACAGAGAAGGTAAAGGAAATCAAAAGAGAAATAACGAAATGGAAGTTCAGAAACGTATCACTGGAAGGAAAAGTGGTAATAATAAAATCGATGCTGATCTCCAAGATTAGTCACCTGCTCACAACGCTCCCTGACCCATCAAAAAAAATTATCAAAGATCTTAACAAGACTCTTTTCAGCTTTCTGTGGCATGGAAAAGGAGAAAAAATCAAACGGGAGTCTTTGATGAAAAACCATCTCAATGGAGGAGTGGACATGGTTGATTTAACAAGTTATATGAGAGCCTTGAAGCTATCTTGGATTAGGAGGTGCATTGTAAAGCAAGGAATATGGAACGCAGTTGCACAGAAAAGTACGGGTAAAAATATATATTTCTGGCAAATGGGTCAAACAGCTTTGAAAAGAAAGGCATCTCGTACTAAGAATCTATTCTGGAGAGACGTGATGATAGCATTAGCAAATTTCAGGGAAATATGCTCACAGAAGCTAGGTGTAGAGGAGCTAAACTCCACAGCTATCTTTTTTTCTGATACTACTAAGTTCAAAACTTCATGGATTGAAGAATGGTATGTCAAAGGCATCAGATCGTTGAATGACTTATTAAAAACAGATGGATCTTTACTAGGTTTTGAGGAATTAAAACGGACCTACAACATTACAACCACTTTTCTGGATTATGCAACACTAATAAGTAGCTTACCTAGAGAATGGAAGGAATCGGGAGAAAAGGTGAAGTTATTTGGACCAAGTATAGATCCATTAATAAGCTTGATTATTTCTAGAAACACGGGTACATCACATTTAAAAAATGTCTTCAGACAGGAAAGAGTGAGAGATGTCAGAAACATATGGGAAATGTCCTGGGAGAGAAGGCTGGGTCAAATCGATTGGCAGCAAATATACAGAAGTCTCAGGGGCACCCCACAGCAGTATAGAGCAGTTAGGTATAAAATCATTACAAGAACAGTAGGAACAAACAGCTTTCTCAACAAAATTGGATTAATGGGAACCGATTCATGCAGTTATTGTACGGAGCGTGAAAATATAGAACATAAATTCTGGTATTGTTCGAGGATTAAGACTTTCTGGGACAATTTTGAAGCGTGGTTGACCAGAATTCAGATAAACACACCAGAAAGGATAACCAGGGTGAAGGAGGTAATTCTAGGCGGCACAGAAAATGCGATTATAAACCATATTGTTAGTGTAGGCGTGTACATGATTTACTCTGGGAGGAGACTTTCGGTAGACACACTTATAACCATACTTACGATAGATCAGACAAGTGAGATGTATTGGGCAAAGGTGAACAATAAAATGAACTCTTTTAATGCTAAGTGGTCGACAAGAATAGGTCAGAGAAGGGGCGAAACCAACTGGCTCCTTGGCTCGCCTCGGCCCACAGAGCATACCGCAAATATATGATAGTGTGTGTGTGTGGTTCACGGTGATTGTATAAGAAATGTATGGAAAAAACTGCAAAAATCAGCCACCGCTCCCATGACCCATCCGGGCCAACCCGGGACCGGCCTCTTTGACTGGGGCCGGTCGGCCGGCCGGGCGTGCGGGGCGCCGGCCCTACAAGTCGACGGCTCGCATGCCCGGCCGGTGGATAGGGGGCGCCGCCCGCGATACCCCTTCGCCGGGCGGCGCGGGCGGTGGCTGATGGCCCGCCTGGAGCGCCGGGGAGGTAACCCACAGCTCTCCCCGGCTGGGGAGGTATCCCCCAGATCTCCCCGGGGCCGGGGCGTTTTCTTTAGTCCATGATGGGACAACGCCCCGGCTTGGCCAGGCGGGCCACACCACGTCGCGTGGTGGTGGCGGCGAGCTATACCTAGGTATTTTTATAGCTTGGCCGCCGCCCAGTCAAAATGCAGCTCAAATGCGGCTTCCGTTTTTGTGTATATTGCCAACACTGTATGTATATGCCAGCGTGTACGCTTGCCAAATATTACTCGCACGTTGTGGGGGTTTTGAAAGCCCTATTGTGTCGGTGCATATCAGGCGTTTGCGAGTTTAAACGCCTCAATCTGGGGCGCTCGTTTAGCATAGACGGAAAACCGGCGTCAGAAACCATGACAGAGATTGTCCTTGTTGGGCTGGAGAGCCTTCGATTATTATAGATGTACTTGTGTCATATTTGTACGATTTGTCAATAAACGTGAAAAAAAAGAAAAAAAAATGTTTGCACGTTTCATGGACTGCTGCAATGGATGACCTGGACACTGGACAACGGGTGCCGGCACATTCCTCTGAACTCCGAATGGGTCACTTCTCGAACACCTCATAAAACCGCTTGATTCGGCTCTAGCCGGAACTAAGCGAACATTCGTTAGGCTTTTCGACGGCCCGTTCCAATAAATGGGACCAGGAATCATATTGCCCAGTGATCATCAGACTCTCATTGGATTCGAACGTGACTGGGTCCTTCATGGGGACATGGACGGAGCGGGATCCTTAATCCGGACACGCCCGGGTCCGGATCCGCCGGACGGACACAGACGTGACCGGGTCCCCCGTCAGCCAGTGACGACGTCCGGCCGTCACCCACCGACCGAGGGTCTGCAGGCGCCGCCGTGATTCCATCTCCGCCACGTTTGTGTCCCTCTCAGGCAGCCGGCTCCAGCCCGGAATAGAGGAAAAGGTCGGTGGCGGCTGACCCCGGCGCGCCGGTCCCTGGGCCCCGGTTTGTCAGCCGGCGGCCAGTCGGTCCGAGCCGGTTCGGCCGTCCGCCGGACCGGCGCCACCTATTGATCTCAGCAGACGAGAAGAGGGTCGCGGCAAACAAACGTCCGCCCGCCCCACTGTAAACACTGTGTCGCACCTCGTCGGCGCCGATGAAATGGGGGCCGCTCTGCAGCTCGCGCGCGCGTGGTCACTCCGTCGACCCGGGCGGCCGGACATGAGGCAGCGGTCGGGCGTCGAGCGGCTCGGTGGGGTTCACTGCAGCGACAGCCGCCGCGTCGGTGGGGCTGCGAAGCCAGACAAGCGCAGATGAGTCGGTACCGTTTCTTATACTCTCGGAAGCCCTGCCCAGATCGTCCTGAGAAACTGAGGCTTCTGTCCGGTGTTCACGCGAGAGCCGCGAGAGTGCGTAAAGGCAGTCGGTGCATGGTGCAGTTGATGAACGGCGCTAGCGAGCCGGATCCCTAGCGGTTATTTAAATGGAAATATTGCAAAAAGGATGTTGAAAATTCGGATATTTATTGGCATATTTGGAATTGCCAACCATCAGCTGAGGATCATTTCATTTTAGCCGAGTCAATTAAAAGATAAGCCATATCCGTTGTTATCTTTTTTCATTAATGACTTCATGAGGATGGCGATGATAAAACCGAAGTGCGCCGCGCTAAAACTAGCCAGCAGGCATAAGGTCGAGTCTATAGGTATCCTCTTCAGTTGATAACTTATGAGCGGCACCGCGCTACCGACGACGGGTCGGCCGCGGGCTGGCCAAGTCATTTCACGGTTGTCAGTGGAGAGATGCACCGACACTTAGGACAGCCAACAAAGTTGTCCGTCAGAGTAGCTCGTTATTCAGTCCTGTTGTGGAGAGGTGTGATGCATCATGCCTATTTAATCTTTATATACGGTGTCGCCTCTCAGGTGGATTCCATACAGATTCCTTCAATCTAAGTCGGTATAAGACAAAAGCAGCGTAAAAGTCAGCATATAAGCATTAACCAAAAAAACACAACCTGTTACAGCTCTGGCGTGAATGTATTCACTTCCTGGTAGTTTTGCATGGCTTGGAAGAAGAGTGTAAATGAGCTATCGTTACATGGAGTCGCTATCGTGACATGGCTTTGATCTTACTATATTGCTGACATATTCTCGCAGCGAAATTGTTCAAGAAGACGCATGGTTAAGTGCTGGTACGAACCAGCTGCGGGAAGATGGGGTATAAGCATTTCCATCGTCTGTGTCTGTGGAGGTCAGTAGCAGCTGTGCAGGGCTCCCGGCGAGCGGGCGGCACCGTCTCGCTAAGTGGCTAATGTGTGGGCCGGGCCGGGCCGCAGCGGCGGTAATTCCCAGACTGATGGCGCGTCGTCCGAGGGCGACCGGCGGCACAACCACGGCACAGCCCCGAGTTCGACCTCTGCACCAGCCCCAGCCCCAGCCCCAGCGCCAGCCCCAGCACCAGCACCAGTATACCAGCACCACTAACCCCGGCGACACCGGCGTCATCCGTCACCGCGGGCCGAGCATCGGACGTCAATGGCCCCAGCCACTGAGGTCGCCGGTAATGAGGAAAAATGACACGGCCACTCGCGCGGCGGCCCGCAGCGACTGGCGCGTTCGATGGCGGCCGAAGAGAATCATTGTTTTATATTTGGCAGATGCTAACGCTCAGCATTGAGAGGAAGCCGCCTATGCAGATCACTTGCCCTCTGTCTTGCTGTTACATTTATTTTGGTGTAGCTCCTCGTCCTAACACTTGGGCGTGATTGCCAGGCAGATAATTAATGCAGATAACATCCAGTCATTGAGTGATTTGGGTTATTACACGCCCGATGCTCCTCCCGCGCCTCAGGGGAGTCTTAGAGGCGACGCATTCATGGCTGCGCCTGCCCCGGGCCGCTGTTTACGCCTCATTACAGCCCTCACTGAGGCGTGGCTCTCAGCATCACCCGGCGCCGCGGAGCCGCGCGCTCCCCCTCCCCCGCCCCTCCCTCTCCCCCTCGGCTGGCGGCTGACACGCCCAGGGGCCGTGACAACCCCCCCCCCCAGCGACCCGGTCAGCCCCCCAGCGACCCGGCCAGGGCCGCTGTGCCATCCTCTGCAGGTTTCATGACATGGCGCCGCCTGTGACAGGTCACATCATACTATATTGCCATCCGCGGGTGACATCACATGACGCCGCCCTGTGACAGGTCACATCATACTATCCCTCGCCGGACCTATTGGTTTACTACATACGCGCCGGCCGAGGGGGGGGGCGGGTACGACCCCCCCTCGCCGTTTCGCCCCTGGTGCAGCTAGCGCATCGCGGAAAAAACGAGCGTGTGCGCCGTTACGAGACGCAGAGATTGGTACCCGATTTTAAGGTCCTAGGTCAACCGGTGACCTCTGAGGTCAGGTCAAGTGCCCCAAGGTACGGTTCAGTTTTTGGTGAATAACTTCGCAAAAAAGGCCGCAGAGCGCTGATTTTGGCAGCATCGTGTTCGCCTCGCTCAGGCGCGTCGAATGATATACTTTCTGTCCGGGTCAGGTCAACTTGGGGTGTTGACCTCAGGTCAAGGTCAGGTCAGCACCCCCAGGTCACGAAGTTGGTCGAAAGAGGTCATGTCGCATATCATTCGATTCGGCAGGCCTTTCTGAGTCCATTGGTGGCTTTCCCGACTCGCTAGCTCAATTTGATCAAGAGTTATTGACGAAAAACTAATATGACCTTGATGACGTCATAAATGACGTCACGCAAGGTCAACATTGCAAAAGTGACGCATCTAACCTTGCAAGGAGTGCACCAAATCACGATTCTGTGTGCTTGAGATAGTTAGAGATCGTTCCCGGCGCCAGAATAGCAGTTTTCATTTTTCCCCATTGACTTATAATGGTGAGGTCACGAAAATGACCTGACCTCATATGACCTTTAGGAAAAATCCGAGATATACAAGTTGTGGGACTCATAATGGATACTAGATCCTGCAAGTTTCATTTCCCTGTGACATCTCCTCTGGCAGTGAGGGCGTTGCGAAGTTGCGAAATCTGAAGACCGTGCAGAGGTTCACTTAAGACGTCATAGGTCAGTGACCTGACCTGACCCAAAAATGCGGTTGGTGTCAAAAGATTGGGCTTGGATCAAAGATTAGGTATGCCAAGTTTCAGCTCTCTATCGCCAGCGTGTTCGGAGCTATCGCGAAAAAACCCTATGGGGGGGGGGGCGGCACCCGCCCCCCCCCTCGGCCGGCGAGGGCTATACATAGTGCCATCCGCGGGTGACATCACATGGCGTCGCCCTGTGACATCGCGACAGGTCGCATCATACGACAGTGTCCTCTGCGGGACACATCACAGTAGCAGCGTCTTCGGGCCTCATTATCTTCAGTGTATGTAGAAGGCCACATCACAGCACCTCCCCTCTGCGGGCCACATCACACGGCGGCGCCGCCCTCACCACGATGGAACGGCCCCGTCCACAGCAATCAGCGCCGGCAAACAATCAGAGCCCGAGAGCGCCGAATGCCGAGCGAGCTTCAAAGATAAATGGCCGCCTGACTGGCGAAATCGGCTGAAAGGATTCTGGGCGGACGCAGAACATGAGCTAGATTTTTCGCATTACATGGTGTAGAGAAAACAACACATTTGTATGTTCCCCATGGAAAATAAAGCTGTTGCCGATGGCATCACAAAATTTCATTAAGTCTTTCATTCGTAAAATCATTTATAATTGCTTTCCCTTAAAAATACCACCAATCACATTGAAGCTGTGCACTTGTGCAGGGTTGCAAGGCTAGACACTTATGCATATTGCATAAGGTCTGTTAATCATAACGTATAGCTGGTTCTATTTAGATATAACATAAAATCAATACATTTTTAGACCTAGACCATTGCAGCGGGTACGCTATTCATGGCTTCGTTAGCAGAGCACTTGACTATTGATCACTCGTCACTCAGTGGGCTGAGTTCTGAGAGACGGCTGCACGAGTAGTGTACTCGACGATCGACCTTTTGCCGTCACAGCGCTTCAGCGTACAATTTATGCTCAAGGAGTTGGGTGGTGTCCATTGATTAAACATGAAATTGTCGCCTCGAATACTGATGAGATGTTGCAATCGAGGAGAAAAGGCAGTCACTAGGCAGTCTGGGACGTCCAAAATGTGAGAAGCTAGAAAGACAATTGAAAAGTAAGGAAATTCAATTTTCAAGCCACTACATATTAGACTGACGAAGGCTAACTTTATGCAGTATCTTCCGTATACAAATCAGGGCAATTGTGATCAGCTTGCATGTATTTGTTGTTTTTTTTCGATTTATGTCTCATCAAAATATTATACTTGATACATGATAGTAGATCAGTTTCAGATCAGTCGCCTCAAAGTTGCCGACTGTGTGTGCCTCGGACACGATTCTGGTGGCTGCCCCGGGCGCTGAGCGCCTCCCGACTCACTGCTCGGCCAGTCGGAGCCGTCGGCGGTGCGCCTTTGATCTGACCGCGCGGCGCTGACCTTTGCGTCTCCATGTGACCTCAGGCCGGCGGACCTCCAGAGCAGGGTGCGACAGTCTGCGCCAGTGGAACAGTCAGACTCAGATTCTCGCCGGGAGCGGTCCCTGGGGTGCTCCCAAGAAATAACCGGATCTTTACGGACATGACTGCGCACATTGTGAGAAAATGAGCCTTGAAAACCGACGTCAGTTGGGCATTTGCGCCGGTTTACGAACAGGGCTAAGCGCCGAAGTAGCTGCTGAAGAATTCATTGACTAGTGAGTGAGAGTAATGAGACAAGTTCTGGAAGTTTCTTGACAGCGCTCGGTGGGCACGCACCTTTCCAGATTCTTGTTATGGACTTTGACCCGAGTAGGAGTAGATTGGATAAAGGTAGGATCGTGTCGTGACCTTTGGAATCCTTGCACCAAAAGCGCGTTCATTATTATCAGAACATTTTCTTCACATTCTATGTAGGGGAGAGTGGGGAAAGATGCCCAGGGTTTTACTATGTCATATATTATTCGAAAATGACGATCGGAAAGCAAAAATTTGGAGTTTCAACGGAAGCCGACATCATTTTTCTCCAAAAATATCACACTTTTGTGCCTGATATATGATAACTTTTTTGCTATTAAGCATTTTCCTAAAGAAGTGAAAGGGGGCATCTTACCCCACAAGGTGGGAAAGACGCCCCCTGGCGTTGGGGAAGATGCCCCCTGCACTATAAGTGACATAAATGGGCACGTGAATCGCCTGAATGAATCAGTAGTCCCTTCGAGCCTGCAGTAGACACCAAACGTCATCGCAAGGGCCCTCAAAAGTAGTCGAAAGGGGCTTCAGAGGACATCGTTAGGGCCATCATAGTCCAGCGCGGCCAAACAAGCCTCCGTGGTGGCGTTCGGAGACCACTGCGGGGCCCTTATAGGTCTTCATGATGCTTGAGGGCCCTCGAGCCCATCGTGGGGACCTCAGATGCCAGCGCGGTCCGTGGAGCCAACGTGGGAGCCCTCAAAGGATGTCGTGAGGGGCCCTGGAACCAATGATGGGGCCCACAGAGGCCGTCGTGAGGGCTCTCAGAGTCAGATGCCGCCCAAAAAGTCGCTGTGTGGGCCGAGAGACCGGCAGGGAGAGCACCCGACCGTACTGGACTCTCAATAGTCCCAGATCGGCTTTTGTCTCTCATCACAAGTATGTAATAAATGATTTGACGGGCTGCTTGAAGGACAGCCTACGGATTTAGGGGGCGTCTTTCCCCATCAGGACAGGGGGCATCTTACCCCAAGGTACCGAAGTAACATTAAATCAGTACAATTTGTTAGCCATAAAACTACACCCTGAAACAAACTGTTTGGGACACAGTACACGCATGTTAATGTATCACGAATATAGCAAGGGACGCAAAAACTATCTACCTTCTTTGATATTTACAATGTTTTGACACCAAAATATTTTTTGAAAGCAGCAAATAAAAAACATGCAATCACCAGCCAGCCGTTGCCCAACTGAGCTTCGCAAATTTTTGTGCAGTTAACAAGGCAGGCTTCCGCTTTACGCTAAGAACATTAATTTCCAGGTTCGATTCTTTGTTTCGCCGCTAGAGGGGGTGGGGCGTCTTTCCCACCCTGGGCATCTTACCCCACTCTCCCCTATGAGGAAAAGACTTTGCATCAATTCACAATTTACATGAGGAAGAGCGGCGCTGTAAGCTCTGTCGCATTTTGTTGTTCACACTATCAAAAATCCTGGGAGTATCTTTTAGCTAAATCTTCCTCAGGCACTTTTATATCATATCAGGCCATATCAGACATTAGAGGACACACTTTTGCCTGGGTAGGGTATGCCATCAGATAGGTCTTTGGTGAATGGGTACCGTGTGAAATGAAGAAGGCAGACTAATGGCGACCTTTTGAAATTCTAAGGAAGAATATGTCGCTACTTCTACTTACCATAAACCCGCCCGGGCCTGCAGAAATGCTGTTGAAGTGCTTTCACATTTAGCCGTCCATTAGGGCCATAATTCACAGTGCATCAGACATTAGCATCGGGCATTCATTGGCGGATCTATCAGCGGGGACGGCCTTTGAGCTCAGATTGGGTGACATTTGGACGTCGGGCCGCCCCCATAACGGACGATAGGTGCTCGCGGCAGGAGGCGCCGCGCCGCGCGCTGACACCGTGCAGCTCCACCGCTCTGGTGACAGGGTGTCAGCCGTGGGTGTCATGTGACACCGCTCGCATCACTTCGGGACGCTCCTCGAACCAGAAATGTGTCTCCCATGGGCAGCGGAGTCCCGCGCCACTTTTAGGGAGAGAAACATGTTACGTAAAGGACACTCGAAAGGCGCCCGTTGAATGGCGATCTGAGAATGTCACTGATGACGTCATTAAAGTGAGGTCTGAACTCTGAACTCTGTAGTGACACAATGGTTAGGCTCCCCAACCGATGGACGTCTAGATGATAACACAAGACACGTGCATCCTCCTTTAGAATGACGAGCTATAGTTCGTTCAGGGTTGATTTGATGATCTCCGCCTGGCCATTGGCCAATCCTATACTGATACTGCTTCAAAACAGTTAGCTGTCACCGTCTCTGCACGCCGTCCATCGGCTTCTGGCCGGCAGAACCTGCGCCGAGCTGGATCTGTGGCGAGTGGCGACGCTCCTGTACCCTTGTGACAGCCCCCCCGAGATCCCGAACGGAACGCTTCAGTGCTCCGACCAAATACACCTCGGTACTCCTGCATAAGTGGCGATCTGCGAGCAGACGACACCAAGCCTGTCATCCACAGCCGATTCCCGGATGAAAAGTCAAAACGTTAAAAGTAAACGGATAAAAAGTCAAAGGACATTAAGTCAACAGACAGAAAGTCAACATCGCAAGAAGTCAAAGGACAAAATGTCAAATGAACAAAAAGTCAACATGCCAAAAAGTCAACACGCCAGAAGTCAACAAGCTAAAAGTCAACACGCAAGAAGTCAAAAGACATAATGTCAAAGAGACAAAAAGCCGACATGTCAAAAAGTCAACGCGCTAAAAGTCAACACGCTAAAAGTCAACACGCATAAAGTCAACACGCAAAATGTCAACGCGCAAAAAGTCAACACGCCTAAAAGTCAACACGCTAAAAGTCAACACGCGAAAGGTCAACATGCTTAAAGTCAACACGCTAAAAGTCAACACGCTAAAAGTCAACACACAGAAAGTCAACAAGCAAATAGTTAATAGGTGCGCGAAAAGTTGATGCGCAAAATGTAGTCAACAGCAAAAAGTAGTCTTTAACAGCAGTCGTTAACCAAGCCGGTTCAAGTACGCCGCAGCCCGCGTCTCCGGTCGGCGACTGACCCGCGCCGGGCCACCTGATCCCCGGCCGCCGCCCGCTGGGCGCCGGCTGCACCGCATAGCGCGTCTCGGCGCGTCCCCGTGCGTGCCCCGACACTACCGATAAGAACGCTCCTACCTATTTTTACTTTGCTTTAAAAAGTATATTAGGAATGTGAACTTATCTATGTAAAGTTGGCGTACTGTGCCTGCTGGTGGCGGGGGGGGGGGGCGTTCCGATAAGGAGACGTAGGGCGGAGGCGAAGATGAAGGAGAGGGACAGTAACTGGTGGCCACAATGCGCTATACTTGTCACCTCTCTTTTGACGTCACAGCTCCGAAGGCCTAAAAAATTGTGTTTTTAGCAATCGCATCTCGATAACTTAATTGGCCTATACATTTCGATGAAAATTGGTCACCTTAATTGTATGCAGTCCCTACCTTTCGATGAAAATTGGTCACCTGTCCTTAATTGTATGCAGTCCGTGAATATTAACAGGTTGTTGTCTGTTGATGCTGATATGAGCGTTCCTTTCAAGGCAGGACAATCCGACAAGCACACAATTGCCTCTCGTTCCAACTTCCACCTATCTAAAAGAAACGACGCGCTTTACTATTGTACCAATTGTACCATACAATACGCTTGAACTATAATAAAAGTGTGAAAGCGCTTATAGAACCCGTGACGGAATCAATTGATGAGAAACGTCTCCCTACACAATGTGTATAGGAAATTTGAACAAGCGAACCTTTCGTATCGATAACATTCCGGGTTACTATATTTGTTGAAATAATTCCAGTAAACTGCGCCTGGGACAGCCAGTTATCTCCAAGGATCATGTAGGGGAAAGTTGGGTAATATCGGACAGCAGGTAATATCGGACAGGCAGTTATCTTCTGAACTCTCCCCCAGGTGCATACGCAAATATTTTATTTGGAAAAAAGGTAACGCTGGATTTACTTTGTCACCACCCCCTCTCGCAGGCAGTTTGCCACTAGGCTGTCATATTTTTTACGATAGTCGCCATTTGTCCTGCCATCCATACAACTTATTAACCCGCGAGTTGCTGGGGGGGGGGGGGGGCGTTAAACGCCCCCACTTTTTTCGCCGGGCCATAGCATAAAAACGGCGCGCCAAATTTTGGGTAGGTACCTGTAGGGAATTGATTGAAGTTTATTGTGACAAAGTTTCAAAAAAATCGGTCGGAAAGTTTTTGAGATATCGAGGTTTTAGTGACGTCATGATTTCTGAGTTTTCGACCAAAAACGGCATATGTTCAAAAAATCATATAAAATCACAGAATAGACATATAGACATGCCGTAAACGCCATTAGACTGTCAATACCATGAAGAATGAAATGGCCATCTTTGATTATTGATTATCGTTCCGCATTTTCCAAAATCTTGAACTGAATCTTGGCAATTTCTCGTAACTACTTCACGACCTTGATACATGAATTTCTTAAATTGAACTTTTTTAGCCAAACACGTACACATATGATAAAATGAATGTCACCATCGTGTTCTACGCCCCAAATTACCCATAAAACATGTGTCACAGGTTGCGAATATCAGTTTTTATTTTCGGGGATATGTGCCTGCCCGGTTGACCTGACCTTGACCCTGACCTATGCTTGACTGACCCCTGCATGGAGCTGACACTCTTGTAGGCCTTATATGATGGATTGTGCACCGTTTTGACAGAGTTTATGACGAGAGGCGCCCATTGCGAAGTCCTGAAGTCCATGCTACTGAAAGCTCGATTTCAGGTGTTTGACCTGACCTTGACCCGACCTGTGACCTCAAAATTCAACTTCAAAGTACTCATCTGAAGCGTCTCGTCGCGTTCTTTCGTTTGCCGCCTCGTGCGTTTCGCTGCGCCTATTGGTTCTCAAATTATTGGCTGGGGGCGTTTAACGCCCCCCCCCCCCCCAGCAAACGGTGGGTGGCGAAATACCCCAGCAACTGCCGGGTTACTGTTTTCGCAGAGATAAAGAAGTTGTAACTGCCAAGTTGTACCTTTTCCACTTACCTGAACATTTTTGTTATCGATTATGGGCCAACTTTCTGTGTTCAATGTGTTTGTTGCTCCCATTTTGGCGCATTTTGAACGGCCATACGTGTTTGCTATTATCGGACACCCATCCGATATTACCCTATGGGGGGAGGTGTTTGAACCCCCCTCCCCCTCTTCTAACTCGGCTCCTGGGCCACGGAGCGACACGCGGAAGGTGGCGTTCGAAAGAGCAAGAAGCCAACGCATAACTCGGGGATCAATCTGCGCTCCAACGCAACACCGGAACCTCAGCAGACTTTCTAAAAACAAAGTTTTGGGCTTTCTTCATATATCTAAATGACTCCCAGTTAGGAAATGACAGCCTTCTTGTTACGATGGCTTGAAGTTACCCGTCCGATATTACCCAATTTTCCCCTAACGCTGCCTCATGACAACCTTACGATGCGAGCGAGCCCCCACCTAGCACGTAAGTGTCAACGGATGTGTGCCAGATTTCAGCCAAGCATGCCCGTGTGACCAGCTGAGTCGCGTTTGCGGGCCATGGGAAGAATCCCCATCAGTCGCGCAATGGAGGCGGTCTCGCTTCATTGTCCAATGATGCAGGTTATATTGTGCAGCATCCTGCTTAATTGTGTACAGCTGTTTGTAAATGTTATCTCATGTATGTAATGACTGATGATCCAGGTGTCATTGACTTTGTCTCTTTGACTTGTCCTTTTGAGTTTTTGGATTTTGGCTTTTTTTCCTTTGGATTTTTCGTAATTTGACTTTATGTCCTGTTGACTTTTCGTCTTTTGACCTTTGTCCTCTTCACTTTTTGTCCTTTTGACTTTTTGTCCCTTTGATTTGTTGTCCTTTTGACTTTTTGGATTTTGACTATATGTCTTTTTGACTTTTTGACCTTTTGACTTTTTATTTTGACTTCATGCCCGGTTGACTTGTTGTTTTTTTTTTACTTTTTGTCCTTTTGACTTTCTGTCCTTTTGGTTTTTTGGATTTTGACTTTATGTCCTTTTCACTTTTTGGCAATTTGACTTTTTGCCGTTTTTACTTTTTGTCTTTTGACCTTATGTCCATTTGACTTTTTGTCTTTTGACTTCTATGCTAGTTGACTTTTTGTTCATTGACTTTTTGGCAATTTCACTTTTTATCTTTTGACGTTTTATCCTTTTTGACTTTTTGACTTTTGACTTTCCTCTTTGTTGACCTTTTACCTGTTGACTTTTAAGATTTTTGACTTCTTGCTTTTGACGTTATGTCTGTTGACTAATCATCCTTTTACCTTTTATCATTTGACTTTTTGTCCGGAACCCGACGCCCCCGGCACGGCCGTCCCATCCAGTATTCATCCGACAGGCGACGGATGGCGCGGGCACCCCGACTGCGGGGGACGGACGGACGGACAGACGGACAAAC
Organism: Amphibalanus amphitrite; assembly: GCF_019059575.1. Lineage (NCBI taxonomy): Eukaryota > Metazoa > Arthropoda > Thecostraca > Balanomorpha > Balanidae > Amphibalanus > Amphibalanus amphitrite. Next base: position 65,352 of record NW_024883170.1, read on the forward strand.
GGGCGGATAGACGGACAGGCGGACAGACGGACAGGCGGACAGACGGACAGACGGACAGACGGACAGACGGACAGACGGACAGACGGACAGACGGACAGACGGACAGACGGACAGACGGACAGACGGACAGACAGACAGACGGACAGACCCACAGACGGACAGACTCACAGACGGACAGACTCACAGACGGGCAGACGGACAGACGGACAGACGGGCGAGACGGACAGACGGACAGACGGACAGACTCACAGACGGGCAGAGGGACAGACGAACAGACGGGCGAGACGGACAGACGGACAGACGGACAGGCGGACAGACGGACAGGCGGACAGACGGACAGACGGACAGACGGGCTGACGGACCGACGGACAGACGGACAGATGGTCGATTTATGTAGGTACTATGTAGGCACTAGGCTGGCGTATGAGAGTGTGCCTCTGAGTTGCGGGGGCGCGTGGCTCGACAATTAAATAGTGGGCAGTCGAACGGTTTTATTTCCAGTCAGGGATGAGAGGTGGCGAGATTTAAAACCAGCACCGAAGAAACCAATCGCCTAAGTGTAAGTGCTTTTTCATGTAGTATGATTACTGATTACTGATTGAGCCAGAGTTTCAATTTCACGCAAGAAAGCTCGCTCGGCTCGGAATTGAGAACTCGCTTCAACCTTGTGATCCAAACAAGGTCATCCTCAACTTCTCTTCAAAATCCATTCCCTCGTGCATCAAGACACTGCTGGCGTTTGGGCTGGATTTCAAACTGCCTGTTTGGAGGCTGAGCTTCTACAAATATTTTTTACATTTTGATTACTGATTATATTATCTCCTTGTTAAATGAATCAAATGGCATTGGCAATGGGCAACGCACAAGCATATGTAATTTACTCAAATACAAAATGAAATTGGAAATAGAACCAGCAAAAGTTAATTTGCTGCCCTGTCAGTGAAGACGGTCTTGCAGTCTAATTATATCAGACAAGCGGCGACATTTTCACACTCGCACGGTAACGGCTACTCCCACGCACCGGCGCGGCGCCGCTGCTAATTTAGCTGGCCGCGTGTGGCTTAGATTAGCTAGGAGGCAACAGGATTAACCAAGGCAACTGCACCGAATCACATCGTTATGCCGATGCATTACAGTTACCAATGCATTAACTAGAAGGAAAGCATGGTATTCGGAGCAGTGCTGAGAGAACTCTTGTGTCCCTTCTCATACATTTTGGAAATATGGTAAACTGGAGAAGCAATAAGTACTGCCAGTTTCTGTCACACATTTGACAGTATAATGCACTGTTCTGCATGGGGTGTGAAGGTTCAGGCAGCATGGCTACACTGCAGGTCAGGCTAAATAGCCAGTACATACATAGGTGTGTACTGGCCGCCAGATAGTTATGCGATTTGCGATGCGAATATGTACCGGGTACCCGCCCTGAGGGCAGTGTTCATCGAACTTTATGTCATACTTGCTGAAGGTCCTCATGACGAGGTTATAACTTTTTTAAAGGGGTTAAAAACTATTATAAAGGGTGGAGTAACGGGTAAGCTCAAGCAGTGGTGGATGCGGGGGGGGGGGGGGAATTTGAGACACTTACAGAAAATGAGACCTTGAGGCGTCCGAAATCGACGAAAATTTACGTTTTTTCGAAAATAACGTAAAAAACAAAAAACTTTTATCAGGAAACGTTTGTTTTAAGCTGCAGAGAAGTGCGTAAGGAATTGAACTCTGAATTTTTTTGTAATCGTAGAAACTTTTTGGGTAGTAGGTATGCCTCCCGCAGCGTCCAAGACAGCTTTTCTGGATTCGCCAGTGAGCTCAAGCTAATGCAATAAGAGTTTAAGCAATTTGTTAGCTTGGAATCGCTTTTCATATACAGTCACTAAGTAGGTTCAGTCATTGTGCGTAAAGATTAACCCGCGCACCGACGGGGGTCTGCGCCAACTTCGCACCGACGGGGGGGGGGGGGGGGCGGATGACCGCCCCCCTGAGATCTCGAGAACGAAGCAAGATAACGACAAGCGGTAAACGGCATCGGATACGCACGGCCAAGATCTACAATTTTTACTAAGGTCATTTTCAGGTCAGGTCAAAGATGACGTCACAGGGGTCGAAAAAGTCAAAATGGCGGCGCTAGATATGGAGAGAGTTTTTCTCGAATAACTTTCGAATTAGTCAAGATAGGAACAAACTAAGGGCATCATCGTGATCCTCTCATCAATCCGCATCGAATGATATATATGTTGACCTCGAAAGGTCAAGGCCAAAGGTTGACCTCAGGTCACGTGACCTCGAGGTCATCATGTATATCATTCGATGCGTCTTGACGAGCTGAACACAATGAGACCATCCACGCGTCTGTATCTTGTTCCTGTACGGAGTTATTGGCCAAAAACCTTTGGTGACCTTTGATGACGTCACATGACCTCACAGCTGCCCAACAGCAAAACAGACCTCAAGGTAGTGAAGGTTGACCGTATATGAAGTCATGTATGGTATATGGGGCCATTCCGACCCGTTTTAGTGGTAAAAACAGGGAGTTGATTTTTCCCCCATTGACTTATAATGGGGAGGTCGCGAAATTGACCTGACCTTAGGTCACCGATATCAAAATTCCGAGATATACAAATTGTAGCTACTAATGACCTAATAATATCCTGCGACTTTCAAAGGCCTCCGACATCTACTGTAGCTCTGGCACGGTGACAAAGTTGCAAAAAAGTGACTTGAGGTTGGGTCATTCAAAGTGACCTGGTGACCTGACCTTAAAAGGTAGGAGGTTCAAACTTGCACACCATGTGTAAAATTGATGAGGTTATAGTCATACCAAATTTCGCGGCGCTACGCGCCGCGGTTTTCCCGCTATTCGCGAAAAACCTCAGGGGGGGGGGGCGGATATCCGCCCCCCCGTCGGTGCGAGGGTTAATTACTTCTGGACTTGGGCAAAATGATACAAAATACAAATTGCAAACGGGTAAAACTGTGGCTAAATCTTGTCTATATATCTTGCACAGCCTATCGTATTTTAAGCCAAACGTAACATACATAACCCACCTCAAGTCAGATTCGACATTTCCTCGCTGATATTTACCCTCTTGAGGTTTACTTGGTGCTAGCTCTGTCCAAGTTTTACTTTTCCTGCAGCCCGTCCTTCAGCGAATCACTGGCTGTCCGGCAGCTCGTGGAACATACAACAACTTCACACTGCGCTGCTCCGACCGCGGAACGGACCGAAGTTTGAACATCTAACGCTTACTTCTGCCGAATAGTTGTGCCTTAGTCCATAAAATTTACCACCGAGCGTCCCTGCGGAGCGCTTCCGGTGATAAGCAGGCGCTGGGGAGCGGTTTAGCCGGCGACCTCTGGCGTCACTGTCTGCCGTCGCTACACTGGCTGCACCGAGCGCTTCCTCCATCTGCGACCTACCCACCCTGCAGTCTCTAGCAGCGCTGCCCGGCGTGACACCCCTTCACCGCCGTCCGTGAGCTCGGAGACGCGGGGCCGCGGCGGTCGCCCGTGGCCCGGACCCAGAGCCGTTCCCTGGAGTGGCGGTCTCCGCTCTGCATGGCGTCGTTTGGTCGATCGTGGTCATACACTCGCCCGGGCCGGTCCAATGACGCCGAGTGGCCTGCCAGAGTGGCGGAGTGTGCTGACGAGTGGGTCACTAAGAAATGGGATCAAATAGGTCCGCTATATGTCATCAGCACCGAATTATTGCTGGTGGCAAAGCTTATTAGGGTTCTGTATTAGCTTTGCGTTTTCACTGATTCGAGGACTTCATGTGAGCAGAATTATTTCATCAAGCTCTCCAAGAGGAAAGTGGTCTGGAGTAAATTATTTCTCCACCTTCGAACGATCATGCTTTAACACAATACTTACACACACCAGGGCCCAATCTTACCAATGCCGTGAATAGGCAAAATGCCGTGAATGGAGCCCATTCACGGCAACGGCATATTACCAATGCCGTGGATAGCTATTCACGCCATCTCATTCACGGCATGCGGTCGATGTTTATCCACGGCATTTTGGCAGTGCTTTAACATGGGCAGTGGCACAAGCTGCCGCGAGAGCGGCAGAACAAACGCAAATAATCAGCTGTTTGCGCTGTCGGATGGCTGTTCCATTCACGCCACCTTTTAGTGCCGTGAATGGCGGGTGTTGTGAAAGGGATAGGTCGCTGGGAGGATGTTACTATGCAATATTTGACACTATTATTTTTTTTAAAGTAAAGAATTCATATAATGCCCTTGACATCTTAGAGCGACGATTACACGCATAGTGATTATTTCAAAAACATGTATTTTCCAGGGATAAAATCACACTCAAATCCATGAAAATAAACATGTTTATTCATTATATGGTCTTATTTTTCAAATCCATACGAGATCGTGGAGGCGATTTTAGCATCTGGGCCCAATCATACCAATGCCAAACCTATCTATATATGCTATAATATGGGTGTTTCAGTGTTCACCCCGTCCGGACGTCTCACAAACATCCTTCATGGTTTCTTAGTAAATATTTAAAACAATTAAATACCGTAAACTTGTCAAACAAGTATCAGCACTCACAATGCATATTTTACCACTTTCTGTCTGGCACAGACAGCTACGGAGCATGCTGTCTTCATGCGTCTCAATCTGACTTCTGAACTGAATGCCTTTTTCTTGATATGTTATGGTTTTGAGATGTAGACGGGTTTCTTCAATATTTTGAGTAATTCCTTTTGTTATCGTGCTCGTAAAAGGCAGCAAATAAGGCTATAGCTTGAGCTGGCCGGGTGCATGTACCCAAAGTTTAAACTTTACGAGCTGCATTTCAATGGCATTATTTAGAAACAACAGCGGAGCTATCACTAGGTCGTTACTTCAATAATGTTATCTCAAAATTGTTGCAATATCTTAACAGCAAGTAAATAGAAATGATGAGCAGCGGAACGAAGTTGAAATCTAATCCACTCGATTTTCTCAGCGCGAGAATGTCCTCGCGGAAGTTTACTAGGCCAGTAATCCGCTTTTCCGGAGAATTCTTTAGGCAGGCCTTAGTTTTTCATAGTTTGCTATCACGTTTTCCACAAATAACTTATCCTTCACACATATGTATGGATCTAAAACAAATAAACGCCCGACAAAACTTTAAATAGAGAGCTATACTTGTTCACAAGCAATACGCACAATTTCCGATAGCGAAGGTGACAAGAATTGACCAATCACGTTGCGTGTTTTCTGCTGGCGCTGAATTGTACCGTGGGCAAAATGACGTGAATAGAAATGCCGTGGCACGGCATTGGTGAGATTGGGTAAATGGAGTGCCGTGGGTGAGCCGCCGTGGTAGGCATCCACGGCATCTGCATCCACGGCATTGGTAAGATTAGGCCCAGAAGCCCTATCGCCACTTTAATGTCCCTACCAGGCTCCGTTGTGATTTTCCCAGCCGGCTCTGAACCACCGAGTGTCGTGAGGTCGCTTCTATTGCCCGGCTACTCTGCACTTGGACGGATTCGCTGCCTCGAACCGGCTCTAAAGGCGACCACGGTGCGACCGCCGGGGGTTGAAGCCACCGCGGCGTGCCATTAGGCGGAGACGGCGCACCTCGGATCCGGTGTCGGAAGGCCATTAGCTGATTATTTTCGTGCCCGCATGTCTCCGTCGTCGGCTGTCGCTCGGTAGGCCATGTGGCGAGACAAACTGAGACTCAGACATGTGGCGAGACAAACTGAGACTGAGACATGTGGCAAGACAAACTGAGGATGAGACATGTGGTGAGACAAACTGAGGATGAGACATGTGGCGAGACAAACTGAGGATGAGATAGGTGGCGAGACAAACTGAGACTCAGACATGTGGCGAGACAAACTGAGGATGAGGCATGTGGCGAGACAGACTGAGACTGAGACATGTGGTGAGACAAACTGAGGATGAGATATGTAGGTGGCGATACAAACTGAGACTCAGACATGTGGTGAGACAAACTGAGACTAGCTTGCAAGGTGAGACAAGCTGAAAGTAGACTGTATGGTGAGAGACAAACCGAGACTTAACTGGCGAGACAAGCTAAGACACATATACGCGAGACGAGCTGAAACTCTGGCGGAGATTCAGGCGCAGAAAATGGGAACAAACATCCGGTCAGCCGTGCGACCACAGGAACGAAAACTTGTCAAACTGCGACGGGAGGAAATCGATCAGTCCAGCTCACGACTCAAATCAACTCAGTCCAAAACAGACCAGACTAACGGCGTGGCGAGAGAAACCGCTTCACATGTACCGGCTGACATGCAATATCCAGGCAAGCGCCATGGGCAACAGATTCCTGTCTATCATTTCTTTACCTTCCAATTTCAGGTTTTGCAGTCGTTTATCTATATAGTCAAGCGTCTGTGTTAGAAAGTAAGGAACATGTGGAGGTAAGGAACTGTTAGAAACAGTATGAAGCGTCCGCCTCGTAGCCAATTATAATCCAATGTCAAGCTGATGCCGCAATAGATGTCACGAACACTAAGTAGTGGCTTCGGACATCCGATGGCTCCACCTGGCTTCACTCTGTCCATCTGCCTGTCCTGTCTGTCAGTCTGTCAAGCAGTCCGTCCAATTTTCTGTCGGTCTCCTCAGGTCCGTCTGCTCGTCTGTACGTCTTCTCGCCTCTAATCTGTTCCCATGTCTGCTCTATTGGTCTGTCCTGTCTATGCATATGCATGCCACAATCGTATGTCCCATGTGTGTGTGTGCTATATTTATGCTCTTGTTCGAGGTTCATTTGCTTGCTGTCAGTCCACCTGTTTATCGATTCGTTTGTTCGTCTATTCAGCTACTGATGCTTCAATCAGTCTCCTTGGATCAGCTATTCAAGCTGATGAAGTGAAGACACAATCTCTCCATAACCGGCTACCTTGAAAATGGTTTCGCGACATTTGCGCGTGCAGTTATTTTCATATCAGGCTTCATATCACTCAATATCTTTCATCTCCCTGCTGTCGGGGAATCAGCCCAGCTCGCCTGGCTGACAGCGATGCCGGCTGCCCGGTCCATACACGGGCACTAATGCCGGCTGTCAGACCCATGACAGCGCTCAGACGCTCATTTGGCTGGCCGCGTCAGTCGCGCTGCGTTTGGCCATCGTTCCCATGGCGACTCAAGAACTCGACGAAATTCTACGCTGTCCAGACGCGGATGTTGTGTGTCGTTTCCATGGAGATCGGCTGCTATATGCTCAACTCTTGATGAGTCCGGTTAGTGATTCTGCGGATCTCGATGTAATGCTGACACTGGGTCTACTTATTGCCAGAGATCCTGGCAAATATATGTCTTCTGACGCCTGACATATGTGGGTACTAAGCGAATATTTTGGAGTCGCTACTTATGCATGTGATTTGTAGGATCATATAGTTTCTTCCCTGCTTGTATATGTAAGAGCCGCATTGCTGTTACACGTTGGCAGTACCATTGCACGCCATTCAGGAGGTTTTTATTTTCAGCCAGGTGGTTTTTTTCAGCCAGCCAGGTTCAGCCAGGTTTTCATTTGATATGTTCTAAATCATGTTTTTACACATGATTTTTTTAATTGTCATAAAGTTTTGTGATTCGCAAGAGAGGGGAAAGGAAGAGAGAGAGAGAGAGAGAGAGAGAGAGAGAGAGAGAGAGAGAGAGAGGGAGAGAGAGAGAGAGAGAGAGAGAGAGAGAGAGAGAGAGAGAGAGAGAGAGAGAGAGAGAGAGAGAGAGAGAGAGAGAGAGAGAGAGAGAGAGAGAGAGAGAGAGAGAGAAGAGGAGGAAAGAAGGGGAAAAGGAGACGAAGAACATACTGCCCGGAAGGCCCTCTGTCAGCGTGTCTAATAGGGCATGGACCGCTCCGGAACACCCTCTCCCGGATAGGCGCGGGCTTGACGTTGATAGAGACGCTCCAGTGGAGCCAGAGGATGGAGCGGGAGCGGGCTCCATATAGTAGAGCCAGAGGATGGAGCGGGAGCGGGCTCCATATAGTAGAGCCAGAGGATGGAGCGGGAGCGGGCTCCATATAGTAGAGCCAGGGATGGAGCGGGAGCGGGCTCCATATAGTAGAGCCAGGGGATGGAGCGGGAGCGGGCTCCATATAATAGAGCCAGGGATGGAGAGAGCGGGCTCCATATAGTAGAGCCAAGGGATGGAGCTAGAAAGGGTTCCAGTGGAGCCAGAGCATGGAGCGGGAGCGGATCGCACCGATCCTGGATGTAAAGAAGATAATGGACAGGGAATGTCTATCTTAGAAACTCATAATTTTTCTGTTGGTTCATTTGCGTTCGCCACGTCATTAGTTCCCAGCTCATGCCATTATTCTATTAGGGAAAATCACAAGCCGATCAGCATATTTCAAATGTCTACAAATTTATCATCCAAATGACTTTGTGGAGCGGTTGAGTCATCAGTAGCCTCATCATGTGGTTGAAGTTTGGCTGATGGCCGTAATGAGATTGAGGGGCGAGGACTGTACCGAAAAATCCGAATTGCGTTTTTTACATTAGCATTGTCCAATGCGCAATGTGCATTATGAGTGCAATGCATTGGAATATAATATGGTTACATGCAACCCCGGAGATCGGCACACTCTGTGTGTGTGTGTGCCGCGCCGTGCCAGGTCAAACAGCGCTCGTGGCTGAGAGAGATGGCCCGGCCGGTCGTTGGCACGGCAAATAGAGCCACCTGCCATGCGCCGGCGAACGGTGCAGCTGGGTGGTGCACTGTGCAGCCCGCTGGCAGACTGTGCACTGTGCAGTTATCACTGCATTGTGCAGCCCGCCCGCGGTCGGTACAGTCGGCCTATGCAGTCGGTTGGCTGATGTTCAGTCACTTGTCTGTGCGGTCGTCCAGTCGCCGGGCTGAACGGTCGTTCAGTCACTTGTCTGTGCGGTCGTCCAGTCGCCGGGCTGAACGGTCGTTCAGTCACTTGTCTGTGCGGTCGTCCAGTCGCCGGGCTGAACGGTCGTTCAGTCACTTGTCTGTGCGGTCGTCCAGTCGCCGGGCTGAACGGTTGTCCAGTCGCCGGGCTGAACGGTCGTTCAGTCAGTTGAACGGTCGTCCAGTCACCTGTGTGCGATCGGCCAGTCACTTACCTGTACGAACGTGCGCACATACATACAGTGGGCAGTCGTCTAGTCGCCGGGCTGTGCAGTGTGCAGTCGAGACTCTGGTTTCCGGCGTAGAGCGGGAGCGGCCCGCCTGTCCACTGTGCACTGTGTACTGTGCAGTGTCCTATTGCCTCGCGCGACGCGTGGTTAATTCCCAATGACGAACGGAACTGTGGAGCAGGTAGTTACCGAAACAGCAGGCGGCAAACAGAGCGTGATTATGCTTGCGTCGCTATCACGGAGGTCACTGAGTAAGCATGTTTTGGTCTGCTCAAACTACACTGGAAATTGCATCACACGTCAATGCTTGGCTTTGGGTGACTCAAGCCTTCAGTTTATTTCAAAGGAATGAATGCGAGTCCCGAGTGCGGAAATCGCGCCGTTCTTTTTAAAACGGGCAGGCAGTTCTGACAATCATCGACCGGGTCGTTGAAAGTTCACTAGAACGCATATCTAATGCAATTAGGGATGTGAGAGATTTCACGGCACGTTAACAACGCATCAACCATGAAGCCATTATTACGGGCTTTTTTCTTCTTTTTTAACGCTAAATCATTTTTTGTCTTAGCTTTCACGAACCAAAAAGAAGGAGTGGTAGGAAAAGGCGTCATTTTTAAATGATTTTGCGCTTACTCCTTAAATGGCTTTATCAGCAATGGTCCACTACTCTAATATTGAATGTCGAGCGTATGTATTTACATCAATCTTGCAGCATAACTATCCTTTGCATAACTATAATTGTATCCCATGATTTTGTCACTCGGGCTTGATCAAAAACGCGAATATGACAGACTTGGTGTGCACAAATGTGCAAGCAAGTAGGTACCCTTAACTTTTCCTTTGTTGTTCCAGATGATTCTTCAAATGATAAGGCCTGAAAGTCGTACATTTTCTGGTAAGTACATCAAAGAGTTATTTGCCTTTGGTAACCGAGGCACGCATCATCACTATGTATGTATGTAGGGGAAAGTGGGGTAAGACGGTCAGGGTAGGTAAGACGGGCACCCCTTCTGCAGACCAAACCAATAGCGCTACGAGCGAGAAAAATTAGGACCACAATTGCCTTTCCCACTACACACCACGATTGAAGTCTGGTGAATTTGTGTTTAGTCGATAATCTTTTATTTTGATTTCTTTAAAACACTCATTTCATTGAAAACATCCATAATGTATTGTGCAAGCTTTTGTGTGCAGCACTATGGAGTTAAAAACTGGCAATCACTTGTGGTACACTCATATGCCACCAGTGTTCATTTACCGCGGATTTGCTTTGTCTGCATCAAATTGTCAACAGAGAAAAATCGTGCTGAACTTCTGACATTGAGTTTGGGGGTTAGACGGTCAACTACGAATCCATAGGTCTGTAATGGTAAAAAAAAAATTGTTGCGGTAAGAAAAAAGAAGCATTTCTAATAAGAATATGTTCGATTCCGATACTCACAGACATGCTAGCAATATTCCTTTGGTACAGTTTATTCTCGAATAATGAATGTGAAAAACGGTTCTACATGGCTTCTGAACTAGGGCCTATATACGAGCATACGCCTTCTGCACGAATCTCGTTTAGTGCCATTTCCGAAGCACTTAAGACCAACGAGCGACTGTATCAATGCGGCTAATCTCGGGCATTCGTTGCGAGCTGTGCTGGTCGGTGAAAGAAGCTGGTGGTCTTGACCTACCCATGTAACCGTCTTACCCCATGGGGTTGAGTAAGACGGGTTTTTGCAAGGTTTTGCAAAAATATCTGCAGCTTATTTGTTGAATCAGATCTAAGTCTCATCTTCTGGCAAATGGAAGTAAAATGTCTAAAAAAGGTTTTCACTCAGTTTCCCGTTTCTATGATGTTTCTAACCGGCCAAAAAATGGCTCCAAAGTTAAGGTGCCCGTCTTACCCCACTTTCCCCTATGTATGTATTGACGATCAAGAGCAATCCACAATCGGCGTGGCGGTTGCCAACCGAACGGTTCATACATCTTATTGCAAAACCAGCGAAACTTCTTTGTATGCTCCTTAGTCACTAAATTTACGGAATTTTTAGCAGCCTGAACATTTTTTTTATTTTTTGGGCTTGCAGAAGCGAAACGTTTTATCTTTTACCGTTTGCTACCTAGCTTGTCCGTATGGTGCTCAGTTACTTTCTAGTTTCCCGGGAGAGTGGCTAATTTCGCTGCCCTCGCCGTACTGCCATTGTGCAACTCTTAAAGCTGACGGACCCGGCAGCGGGCAGGGGAGACTGCCCTCGCCCGGTCCGATTTTCTGTCCACCGCCGCAGGAAAGTGGGACGAGAGTGGTTGCGGCCGAGTTGAGCGAACTTGTCCTTTGTTCATATGTCGGGCGTCTCTCCGCACCTCTCAGGGACAGTTGTAAAGGGACACCGCGGTGAAAATGGAGTCGGCTCTCCGCTGGTCTTCCCTAGAGAGTTATCTCTGGACTGGTGCTGAGGTCAGATAGTGCGAGCCATCGAAAATGATGAAAGGCCTTAGTCCCTGCCTGTTGCTACGACTTTTATTTTTCTTATAACTCTGACCAAGTATGGACAATGGCATGATCCAGCTGCGATCCAGCTGCGTTTTTGGCTCATAATCCTAGCCAAAAAGGGAAAAGTTTCAGACATCATATTTAAAACCCGCGTACCGACGGGGGTCTGTGCCAACTTACATACAACCGACGGGGGGGGGGGGGGGGCGGATGACCGTCCCCCTGATATCTCGAGAACGAAGCCAGATAGCGACAAGCGGTAAACGGCAGGGGGTACGCACGGACAAGGTCTACAATTTTTACTAGATCATTTTCAGGTCAGGTCAAATATGACGTCACAGGGGTAAAAAAGTCAAAATGGCGGCGCTAGATATGGAGAGTTTTTCTCGAATAACGTTCAAATTAGTCAAGCTAGGAACAAACTAAGGGCATCATCGTGATCCTCTCGTCAATCCGCATCGAATCATATATATATGTTGTCCTCGAAAGTTTAAGGTCAAAGGTTGACCTCAGGTCACGTGACTTCGCGGTCATCATGTATAACATTCGATGCGCCTTGACGAGCTGAACACTATGAGACCATCCCGCGGCTGTATCTCATTCCTGTAAGGAGTTATTGGCAAAAAAAAACGTTGGTGACCTTTGATGACGTCACATGACCTTACAGCTGGCCAACAGCAAAACAGGCGTCAAGGTAGTGAAGGTTGATCGTATATGAAGTCGTGTATGGTAGGTATATGGAGCCATTCCGACGCGTTTTAGTGGAAAAACTGGGAGGTGATTTTTCCCCCATTGACTTCTAACGGGGAGGTCGAGAAATTGACCTGACCTTAGGTCATCGATATCGAAATTCCGAGGTATACAAATGTAGCTACCAATGACATAATAACATCCCGCGACTTTAAAAGGCCTCCGCCATCTACTGTAGCTCTGACACTGTGGCAAAGTTGCAAAAAAGTGACTTGAGGCTTGGTCATTCAAAGTGACCTGGTGACCTGACCTTGAAAGTTAGGAGGTTTGAACTTGCACACCATGTGTAAAATTGATGAGAGAATAATCATGCTAAATTTTGCGGCGCTTTCCCGCTATTCGCGAAAAACCTCGGGGGGGGGGGGGCGGATAACCGTCCCCCGTCGGTGCGCGGGTTGACAACAATAAACAGTCGTAATAAAAAGACCGATTAGTCCACCTTCCTCACCTTCGCCGGCGTCCGGATATAACTAGTTCCGCAACTTCACTGCGGGACTGTCGTGCCGGTCCGGCTCGGCCTACATTAACCATGTCTCGTCCGTGGCTGTAGTGCCGTCCGACTTGCACTCTCATCCTCTCCGGCGTCGCCCTCTTGACACGGAGAGACGTGCCCGCGGCTCTCCGCCCCCCCCCCCCCCCCGGCCGGACCAAATGGTGCCGGGCGCGGCGGCGGCGGTCGTCCGGTCGGTTATAGCAGAGGCCGGGGCAGTGCGCAACACGAGATGTGCACCACAGCGCCTGCGACATACGTCCGACTACGCTGCACGAACAAATTGGGGCGACTACGACAGCCGGCGTAATTGTGTTTGCCGACGCATAGAAATGGCCGTTCGAAACAGCACGCAGCTGCGTCCGTTAGCACAGTGCTGAACTGAACAGCGAGTTCATCCGTCAGACTCCGGAGCCCGGACAGTTCTATTGTCAATTGACTCTCGTCTCCCGTGTAGCGTTGATAGAGACAATAAGGAAGTATAGGTCGAAAGAGTTAACTTATCTTATATTATACCTATTATCTTATATTATTAGATAATTTTTGAGACGATGAAGTGATTAAGTTTTCTTTGTCATCCACAAATAAACGCTGGAAGAAAATCCCGATTTTTAAGTAATTACGCATAGCAATTATAGCTAATTCACAGTCCGCTCAATAACAAAGCCTCATGATCTGCGGGATTCCTGAATGTGTCTTGTCAGATCACATCACGTTATTCGCACCGCGCACGTCAAGCTCTAAAGATACATACATTGACATGATCCAGCAAGCACCACAGACCACCAGCACCTCCTCACAACAGAAAAATCTGCCATTTCCAAGTTTGCCACACGTCCAGAGCGATAATAGAAGCGGGGACTCACCAGGCTCTTCGGCGAAATTTTCATCCTCGAACACATCAGCTGCTGGGGAACAATTTGCATGTTAAGCAGCGTAACGGTGCGGACTGCGGAGCCTCGTGATGCGAGGGCCTTTGGGTCTGTGCTGCGCAGAGAAGATCGTGGGGAAGGATCTGACTAGGCCCTGTGAATAGGTCTCAGACCAGGAGACCCGGTAGTACGTTCATTAACGTCACACGAAGTTTAAAGGTTGGACTCAACGGCGAACTTGAAGTAATTTGGGGAAACTGGAAAGGCTAATGCCGGGCACATACGTGCTTGGTGACAGTGTTATTTTGATAGGATTATTTGATTTCGATATGAACATTGAACAACTACATGTAATGTAATAGTATGATCGATCAGAATCCAATTTCGTTCGGAAATGTAATCACACGATATAAACGTTGGCCGCTAGTGCCGCAGCTACCACTTGTTGACCGCGCAGTGCAGAGCCGTTCAAATGATGAGTTATCTCGGCCGGCGACGCTCGGCGGGATAACTCGGCAGTGCTCCGCTCAACGCTGGCCGCGGCTCCACTGGGGGGTGGCGGCTGTGACCAGCGGGGGGGGGGTAGCCACTTGCCGCGATAGATTGGTGCAGCCGGCGGCCTCAGGAGACCCATCTGCTGGCCCGGCACAGACCTCCTCCGAGTGTGGGGCCACGGCCAAGGGCACGGACACGGACACGGACACGGACACGGACACGGAAATGGACACGGGCTCACGGACACGGACCCGGTCACGGCCACGAGCAGGGACACTCCCCGTTCCACAACCTCCACCGGCGAGCAGGGCTTGCGAACACCAACAGATTGTCACGGTAAAGGGCGGGCAACGCGCATTGTTGAAGAAAAGGGAGGAAAACTAACGAAATTATCCACAATAAGGCACCTATTGACTGATATGCTAACATTTTCCTTGGTTTCGACAAACTCTTGCTCATAAAAAACGAAGAATTGTTCTTTTAAATCAACTGTCGAGATCTTCAGGTGAATTAATTAAACTGTTCCAAACGCGGCTGAGCCCGCTGAGGGTGTCTAATGGTGTGGTAATTTATGCACTGAGCAGCCTGAAGAGGCTAACAGCTTCCAAATAAAAGGAAACATTCAAATCAGCCCCCGTTTTCAGAATATATATGTCCCTGTTGGGTGGCGATGCAAACAATCGGTCTCATGGTATACCAGAGGGATGCATTCTGGTTGCTATCAGTGGTGTGCTGTCCGTGCGGCTATACGGCCGTCTCTGCCGGATGGATTACACAGACCCGTCAGTCCGATATCCGAGCAGCAAAACCCGTCTGTGACATCAACCAGAGGCGCGCGCCGCCGCTCCGGTCGCCCCGACACATGATTGGATTCAAGAGTTCCAAGTCGCCAGAGTTGCCGAGCCAAGTGGTATTTCTAACGAGCTACCCGATCGCGACCCTTTGAACTCGACATTGAATGTATTAATTAAATAACAGCGCCAGCTCGCTGATCAAATTGGATACTTGATGAAGTTGACATTCCTGTTCAAGGCCGAACTTCAAGTTCAATGAAGTGAAGTTCGTCGCTCGAATATGTCTACGTTCGCTTGATATTTCTGTCCTGGAAAGGCCGCTCAAATTAATAATTTATACAGGTCACTCGATGATGCCACTCATTACTACAAAAAAATAATTTGTAGTTATGTACGTAAAAATATTTTTAAAGACATTTTGAAATAATAGCTTTGGCGTTATCACATATTTTCTCAATATTGATAAGTCAGTGCTGTCGTAATACTGTTTTATGATGACGTTAGCTTCTTATGACAATGTTGTTGAAATTGGTGTGAAGATGATCGATATCTTGAAAACGAAATTCCCGAATCAAAATTTATCTTAGAGGATAAAATCCATCTATACAATAGGTGCGACAGGTGCGTCAGGTCCAGGATTGAAAAATGATCCTATAGTTATGTAAGATAGTCAGTGGATGCGTACGATTCATTTTCAATATTTCTGAATTATTTTGTGGTAAGCAGCAATGGAATCATGAGAGCGGCATAAAGCTATCAGTTGCAGCTTTTGTTGATGCTGTTCTGATACGATGTCACTTCAAAGGATAGAACCATGTTTTGGGATTTACTGATAACATCTTTCCTTAGTTGCATGGAATGCATGGAAATCGGGAATGCGTCAAGTCACTATGGAGCTATAGCGGCTTGCGCACTGCGCAGCATTGTTACAAATGTGATTTTAGTTACATAGTACATTGTTAAAGAGTAATAGAATTGAGGAGTAATGTAGGTGCGTTGTAAGAGTGGATGTTATGTAGGAAATGCCTCGGTATGCTGATTGCTGAGGCCTCAAAAATTTTCTCATGACTCCTTTGAGTGTCACAAACCACAAAAGCCATAATCACTGTCATCATACGTCCTGTTATGTTTTATGTAATTCATGGCCATAAATCAGCTGAATACACAAAGGTATGATAAATTATGAGCTCCACTGCATCTTATTCCCGCTGGGCTCTGAAATGATTTCTGCGAAATAGGTTCCAGAGATGCATACGCAGAGCAGAATAATGCTGTTGTGCTCCTCTGAACGAGTCACAAGAGGCTCTCTTTGTTGTTGCTGTCGTCTGCGACTGAAAAGACAGAGCGCTTACATCCGTTGTAATTGTGTACACATGCATTGTGTTGAAGCAGCAAGACACCGGTGCTTTCATTGCCATTTTATATTTCGTCTCCAATTAATCAGCGAGCGCCGAGCGTAAAGTAATGAAAATGTCAAGTTCAAGGTCAAATTAGAGTTTCGCGACATCCGTCTCTGACGTTGTGACAACATTGTGTCACTGGGGTGCGTCGTGTGGCGCCTGGCTCACACCACTGGGTCAGTGCGTCGTCCGCGAGTGTCTCAGTGCTATCAGAGTCGCAGTTCAGGTCAGCTCTGACAGATGCCTCGCCACACTGTCCGTCTGTCAGCGGACAGGGCGACCTGCCAACGAGAGGCCCCTGTCCGCTCCTCTCCCCCGCGTCCTATTCAGGTCGGTCGGGGGGCTGATCAGAGACCTGTGCGGCTACTGTTCGACCTGTCTACACTCATCTGTCGGCTGTCCGCGACCTCCCGCAGCAAAAAATTCTGTCGGGATACCTGCCAAACTCCTGACCTATCCACTCAGTGTGCCGCATGGCTGTCCGAGCTGTCCAGTGTCCCCACATTTCTATGTCGGTCGTCTGACCCCCTGCACGTGCCGCGGTCCTGTGCAGTGCAGTGGTCGCCCGATCTGCGGGCACGGCCGGTCGACCTGCGGGCACGTCCGCCCGACCGGTCCACAATGAATGTCGGCGAGTCGTGCGGTTGATGAGACACCGGATATTTCGGTCCCGAGGATCGTCGATGTACCAGAATCACAGCACTGCAGATCTTTGCCGGCTCTGGACATGATGTAGCGAGGTCCATGTAATGAATCCACCCACCCAGCCAGTTACACGCGACCGGGCTCGTTGCCAGAGAATGGTTGGTCACCGATCCGGACTCTGCAGTCATTTCAGATATCTGGAACAAGAATACGGCGGAATGTTTGACGCCGCAATGACGAGCGACTCTGACGTGGCGGCTGTGTTTCCAAAACCTCAGCCGATTGGCTACTGAGTAACGGCTTTCCTCAGCCGATGAACTAATGATTCGCGTCTTAGTGATGCTCGGCTGCGCTCAAAATGAATAGCGTTTGGCTAATGACCCCCATGTGTGCAATGCGGGCTGGTCATGCGAGCGGGACGGAGACGGTTTGGTCCCCTCGTCTGTGATTTATGGTGGGGTCCTTTAAACGTCCAGCATGTATACTGATCGTTCCACTAATCGGATCCCAGCTAACTGCTTAGAAGCCTTGCATGGAATGGTCGATAGGTGGTCGACAAATCCATGCAGATACGTACGCTTTACTTTCAAGAAGAGCATATACCTACTTATCTATATGCATTATTTCATGTGAATGCAAAACCAGTAACAGCGCAAGTTTCGCTTTTTATTTAGTTTTGTCTTGCTAAGACATTGCATCCGTTTTATTCTCATATTATAAATTTACAGATATTTATTTTGATAGGATTAAATATGAAATATTGTGAATAACTAAAATGGCAAATGGGAGATGGGCGACCATCTAAGAATCGTCTGCCTCTGGGCTTCGGCCTACCTTGTGTACATGAAACTGTCCAACGCTCAATGTATATGTATAGCACAGCCGCCTTACCCATGACGCTCTTGGTGCACATTGAACCTGTGAGTCTCATTGGCGGATACAGAAAGGTGGCCGCGAACGCTGCAAGGGGCATACCCCCGAAAAAGCTTCTCTTTATTCGAAAAACTCCCCGAATATTGATGGATTATGCACTGTGCTGTACAATTTAAAGTAAATATTTTTCGATAAAAGTTGTTTTCTTTCTTTTCTCGGAAATAACTGCCAAAGTCAATCGATTTCGAACGCTCTGGGGGGGGGGGGGGATTTGTTCCCCTGGATCCGCCAGTCAGGGTTGTGCTTGACTCATGAGTCGAGTCAGAAATTTGACTCAACTCTGACTCAAATGAGTCAGATTTGAGTCGAGTCGGATAAAATGTTGAGCTGTTGAGTTGAGTCAGAGTTGAGTCGGACAAAAATATTAAGGTGTTGAGTTGAGTCAGAGTTGAGTCAGTAAAATAACTTTTGACATTGCGTTGAGTCAAAAAACATTTAGGAACATGAGTCAGCTGACTCAACTTACTAGAAACACTATATAGTATAAGTTTTTCATTCTCCCCCCGCTTAATAACTTAGGCCTGGCCCTGCTGCCGGATTTTTTCACCCCCCCCGCTCAACAACTTTTTTATCTGAGTCAATTTTAAATCAACACATTTGACTCAACAAAAAATTTGAGTCAAGTTTGAGTCAGCTCATATTTTCATTGAGACGCTTGAGTCATGAGTCGAGTCAAGGGAAAAAATCAGCTCCTTGTTTGAGTCAGAGTTGAGTCAGGGCATTCTGAAGTTGAATGATGAGTCGAGTCGGCAATTTTTTTTTAGTCGAGCACAACCCTGCCGCCAGTATAGATATTCTTGGTATTCAGACTCCATGGCGGGCTGCTCCCCTTCATAGTGTCTATGCAGCGCTGTGAGGACACTTTGTCTCGAAAAATATTTATCGTCGCTCAGTTGTGTTGTTTTTGCAGCTCAAAGCATAGATCCATCAACACAGCCTACAAGGTCACACGACGGTGATTGACCTGCTTCTCAGAGGATTGCGATGGGGTCGGGGAATGTTGTATCTGCCCTCCCTGGCAGCATCAGTCTCTCAATTGGACTGACCCGTGGGCAGCGGCTTCTGGCAGCACCAGCACCATTCCCCCAATTGGACTGACCAGTGCCCAGCGGCTTTTTCACTGTTCGGCGCGGAGTGACACACGAGAACCGACTCCCGGGCCCCAGCGTGTGCCGGACTCTCGGTCAGCGGGGTCAATAAAGTGGCACATAAATCCCAGAGTTAGACAGCCCGGGCCGGCCTGAAACAAACAACAACGAAAAAGTTGTGTCATCAATATTTGAAAGGAAATGAGATACTGGAAACGGAGCCAAATATATCTGAGCCAGGCGTCAGATCACCCATTTATTGGCACTGTTGTTGAATAAATGTTCCCAGTGGTTCAGTGAGATATTAAAAAAAAAAAAAACACACATGCGAAACCATATTTTAGACCCTAGGATCGGTGCTCCTATCTAATGTTTCCAAATGCCGTTTGCAACTGGCACCCGAAAGCATTATGTGAAGCGTGGGAGCTACGTCGATTTGCCAGACACGGGCCAGCGGTTTTCTCATAATGGAAAACGGCTCTACGCGAAATTGGCCCGATTGATTTCACGTTGGTGAACAACTGATTTCTCGGCTGGAGGAGCCGTATTGTCGGCCGCCATCGGTTGTTCTCATCGATACGGCTGGCTCTTGAGTAGCACTCAGCCCTAAATGTCAGCAAGCGCAAAATGTAGTCAGTTTGTGAGCAACTTGCAACGGTTTGATTGTAGCGTTGGTTTGATAAATAAATGAAGGCATACCTTTAATTCCAGGCAGCAGCGGGCTTGATATTATTTTCCTCACATATTAATACGGACCACACCAACATTTTTTCTTCAGTATTTAGTACACAGCAGAGCTGCAGGATTAATGGATTTTCGGTGACTCTGAATCTGAATCTGATTCCGACTTTGTTTCCCAAAAGCCGACTCCAACTCCGACTCCGACTCCGGGCAGAACTATCGACCCAGATAGTCTCCGACTCCGACTCCGACTCCGATTCCTACTCCGACTCCGATTCCGTATCCCTATAGTGCAGGGCAATGCTAAAAATGTTATTGCTTGACGTCTTTATGACTGAACGACTGATGACGAGCACCTTTTTATCTGCTGACGGCTAGAGGCGATAAAAGCGACTGTCGGGTGTCCCGCAGAGCGACAAAACAGTCTTTTAGCACTAACAGCGTTCTAAAGTGTTCCTCTTGTCCTTCAAGCTGGCTATAAATCTGGAAAATCCCACAACCGGCGACCTCTGCTGGGGTCGCGGCGTCATCGTAATCTGGAATCATCGCCGTCACGAATGGCTTCTCAAATAGTTTTACGGCCGGGACATTGATCCATTGATCAAACAATCACGGCGGCGGCCGTGGATCCGGCCGTCCGTCCGACCCGCTCGGCTGGTGACCACTGCGGGCTGGCGGGGCTGGCTGCCCGGTGATGGCGCTCACTGAGGCCCACTGGGCGCTGGTGTTCATGCTCGGTAATGGAGTAAAGTTGCTCACTCAGCTCAGTAGCGGGACAGAGAGGGACCACGTCCAGTGCTGGGACGGGTGCTCATTGCTGAGACAGAGGTGCGCACTGCTCAGTGCTCAGGGCCAGGACAGAACTCGGGCAAATAAGTCCCGCACCCTAATGTCGTGCTGCGCCTCACTGAACCCAACACGGCTCTAAGCAGCACAGCACGGCATCCGTCTCACTCGGCTCCGAGATGGATGGAGAGCGCAGTCCCCGAGTTCAGAGACAAAGCCTTGTTATTATTCAAATGAGGCGAGGACTGGCTGCCTGGAGACGGCGCCGCTCTCGATATCAGCGAGCCGGAATTGAAACCGAAGCGGAACGGTTCTTGCAAACAATCGCGTTCATAAAACCTTTCAATCAGCCGCGCCCGACGGCCCGCCTTTGGCGGCGCTGAGCGGTGCGGCCGGCCGTCTCGGGGGGGGGGGGGGGGGGGCAATTACACGCGGCGGTGGCCCTGACACGGACAGCGGAGGCGGTCAGCGCCCACCGAGCAGCCGCGCCGCGTCAATCACAGCCGCATTGATTGTCTTTGTGTCCAGCGAGGCGCGCTGTTCGCTGTCCGGTTACAGTGGGCTGGAAGCGCCACATCGTGAAGACACTGTGCTGGGGGAACAGGCGTTGCACGACGAAACAGGTGACACGACGCAAGTGAC
Source organism: Amphibalanus amphitrite (assembly GCF_019059575.1). NCBI lineage: Eukaryota > Metazoa > Arthropoda > Thecostraca > Balanomorpha > Balanidae > Amphibalanus > Amphibalanus amphitrite. The sequence goes on from NW_024883170.1 coordinate 86,498, forward strand.
ACAGAGTTCCGCACCTAACCCCGGCTGCCCAGGAAACATGCCTCGCTCGGCGCCGTCAACCGCAGGTCAGATCTTGGCGCCAGCCGTCAGTGCACTCCAACTAAGGACATGGCTCCTGTATCATTACCGGCAGCGTCTTTGAACGATCTGATGCTGCTCGTGGCAGGTTTATGCGACCTGTTTCTGTGTTTACCCTGTCAGCCTCCTGGTATCGAAGATAGATTATCGCACGCTATTCTAAGATGAAAAATATTAACGTGCTGTCGCCGGTCTCGTTTGACGAGGTGCGCGACCCATCAGTCGTGGTTGTCTGGCGGGGCTTTGTCTGGTGAGCGCTCAGATAACGGATGGGCCGACTGGCGCCCGGCTGTCGGGTTAGTCACCACCTGGAACCGCCACCTCACTCCTCTCCTCGTCTGAGTGTGCCAACCGCGCAGGCGGAAGGAAGCGCACCTGCCCAGTGATCTCACACCGTACCAACACAGGGCGTATTTTAACATGCTAACTGGGTCGGCAATTGCCGACCCAGTCACGGAGAATGCCGACCCAGTGACAGCCGTTTGCCGACCCAGTTGCCGCCCCCTCTAGGATGCAGCACGCACATGCAGGCTAGGTGCCGTCATTCAAAGTGAGGCTGCTGCCCTCCAAAATGATAATGCCGCCTCTTAAAGTGAAGCAGCCGTCTATAGAAAGTGATGATCCCGCAACTCAATGTGACAGTGCCGCCCCTAAATATGTTAGTAGCCCCACTCAATGTAATGGTGCCGCCCTTCTAAGCATCTGTGGAGCCCCTCAATGTGATGATACCGCCCCTTTCAGTATCGGTGGCGCCCCTTAATGTGATGGTGCCGCCCTCAAAGTGCCGTTGGCGCCCCTGAATGTGATGGTGTTGCCCGCCAACGAGTCGGTGGCGCCCCTCAAAATGATGCTGCCGCCCCTTAAAGTGTTGGCGCCGCCCCTCAAGCAGATGATGCCGCCCCTCAAGAAGATGATGCCGCCCCTCAAGAAGATGATGCCGCCCCTCAAGAAGATGACGCCGCCCCTGAATGTGATGGTGCTGCCCGCCAACGAGTCGGTGGCGCCCCTCAAAATGATGCTGCCGCCCCTAAAAGTGTTAGTGCCGCCCCTTTATAGTGTCAGTGACGCTCTTCGAAGTGTCAGAGGAACCCACCAATATAATGGTGCCGTCCCTCTAGGTATCCACATAGCCCCTCATTGTGATGGAGCTGCCCCTCAAGCAGATGATTCAGTATCGGTGGCGCCACTCAATGTGATGGTGCCTCCCTCAAGTGCCAGTGGCGCCCCTAAATGTGATGGTGTCTCCTGTCAACGAGTCGTTGGCGCCCCTCAAAATGATGCTGCCGCCCCTAAAAGTGCTGGTGCCGCCCCTTACAGTGTCTGTGGCGCCCTTCAAAGAAGTTTTGGAGGAACTCATCAATACAATGTTGCCGCCCTCTAACTTTCTGTAGCGCCCCTCCATATACATAATGGTGCCGCTTCTCAAACCATCCGTGGCGCCCCTCAAAGTGATGGTGCCGCCCCTTACAGTGTCGGTGGTGTCTCCTCAAAAGTCAAGGTGCCGCCTCTCAAAGAAATGCTGGTGTCCCTCAAGTGTCGGATGCGCTCCTCAATGTCATGTTGCCGCCCCTCAAACCTTCCGTAACGCCCCTCCACGTCATGGTGCCGCCCCCAATGTGCTCACGGCGCCCTTAAATGTGATAGTAACGCCGGTCAAAGTGCTCCTGGCAGTGTCGGTGGCGCCCCTTATAATGTCGGTGGCGCCCCGAACAATATCGGTGGTGCCCCTCAAAGTGATGATGTCACCCTCAAACAAACGGTGGCGCCCTTCGGAGTATCGGAGTCCCTAAATAACTATCATACCTATTGCAATCCATTAACGACCTGTAGCGCCCCTCCATATGATGGAGCCGCCCCTTAAAGTATCCGCGGCGGTCCTTAAAGTTACAGTGCCGCCCCTTACAATGTGGGTGGCGTCCTCGAAATAAAAGTGATGTTGCCCCCCCCCCCCCGAGTAATGATGGCATCTCTTCTTTAAGTATCGGAGGCGCTCCTCATTGTCATTTTGCCCCACATCACTGCTCACATGGCGCCCTTCAATGTAATGGTGCCACCCCTCAACGCTCAACGAGATAATTGCGCTCCTCACAGTGTCGATGGTGCCCCTCAAAGTGGTTAAAGTGCCCTAAAAAAAAATGGTGACGCGTCTCGAAATGATGTTGTCGTCCCTTAGCATAGGTATCTGCTGCGCCCCCAAAATGATAGTGCCTTCCCTTAACCCTCGCCCGCACATGGGGGGGGGGGTGGTTGCCACCCCCCAGGTAGTCTTTCTGCTCTGCACTCAACATTTTTAGAGTTAGAAGGCTGATTTTTCGTATAGCTGCTCCTCTATCCTTTCTTGATGTCCACTGAAAATTTCAAGTTTCTGTGATTTTTGGTTTCGGAGATATGACCTTGTTTTTCAGGTCATGTCATGACCCAAATGGTCAATTCTCAACATCTTGCGTTTGCCATGGGCCTTGTGAGCTTTTGACACCTTGATTTCGGTCTTTTTTGCCAGTCTTACCTCCCACCTATCATGGAACATGTTGTTCGACGAGGTACAGGTGTCAAGTTCAGGGTCAAGGTCAACCTAGGTCATCTAAAATAATTGCGTTTTAGGCAAGCTGATTTACTTTTTGTGATTTTTTTGACTGCATTTTTGGTAAAAGCTTCTCAGATCATTATTTCATGTAATATGGACACAAAAACAATCGGTGCACACATCAGTATACACACAGACACACACGCGTAATTCTTTTTTCCACCCAAAGGAAGGCGCTATACGGAGAATATCCCATTGCGTCATTGAAAAGTGACTTACACCTCGATCCGATCAGCTGGCTGCGTGGCGTAATGGTTAGCGCACTCGCCCCATGGTCTGATAACTAGGGTTCGAATCCCGCTGCCGGCCGAAATTTTTGGCGCGTTGTAGGTTAGGTTGTAGGTTTGTAGGTTGTAGGTTGTAGGTTTGTAGGTTAGGTTGTAGGTTTGTAGGTTGTAGGTTAGGTTGTAGGTTTGTAGGTTGTAGGTTAGGTCAGGTTAGGTTAGGTTATGTTAGTTTTTGTTTGGTTTGGTTACAAAGAAGCATCTTCGGGTACAGCGCCTTCCTTTGGTTGGAAAAAAGAAACACGCCACACACACAGACATACAAACACATATAATTGACCTTGACCTAACTTGACCTGAAATGACCTCAGCAGCAAAAATCTGGTCGGGTAGTGTGACAAAGAGGTTCTAGCTGGCTTGGCACCAGAAAACAGCATCGTCATCGGTAAATGATAAGCAGCGCACTTGATATCCAGCGGTGACCCAAAACAGCAACATTTTTTAGTTTGACCTGACCTGGAAGGTCAATGACTGACCTAAGAAGGTAAAACTGGGTATCATTGAATTCGTCTCTTCCCAAAGAATCTTTTTGGTCTTTACCGCTAAACTCTATCTCCAACAGGAACGAAATGGCGAGGGGGGTGGCAACCCCCCCCCGAGGGGGGTGGCAACCCCCTGTGCGTTCTAGGATGGGAAAATGGCATGTGCGGGCGAGGGTTAACCGACGCCGGGCTGAGGCTGTTTGAACCCCCCTCCCGACCCCTATAACTTGGCTACTGGGCCACTTAGTGACACGCGGTAAGCGGCATTCGAAAGAGTGTCAAATACTACTTGGGTTAGTTGGTTAACCGTACTTTGGTTAGGTCAAGTCAAATGTCAAATATCAGGTAACCAGAGGTCATCAAAGGTGAAATGTGGGTGAAATGTTGTCTGTTTCAACATTTATTGACAAACTGGCGCATAACTCGGGGAAGAATAGAACTACAGCACCGCGAAAAACGCATTCGATAGCTCTTCAACGTTCCTATAAAGTCATCAGACTTTCCTAACATCAACGGCTTAACCTCCAGAGCACAACTTGTTTAACCCGTGCCGGGCCGGGGAGGGTTCGAGGGGACAGTGGACCCCCTCCGCCCCTCTACTGAGCTGTTTTAATGAGGAACCTTTCTACTGTAATAATTATTGACTCACGAAAGTTATGACATTGTTTTTTTTTTTAGTACTGTGCTCCTCTCGTCGAGATGCGTCGAATGAACTATTATTTGACATTCAAATGTCATTTGGGAAATTAGCGCTCAGGTCCAGGGCATGACCTGACTGGTAAAGGTCATGTTGCATATCAGTCGATTTGTATCGCCAAACTGAAATCATCTAAGGTGTTTTCATCGCTCAGGCATATCGCATGTCTCTATCAGAAGTTATTGAAAAAAACTACTGGAGGCCTTCCATGACCTGACATTACCTCAAGAACATAACGAGTGGTCGTGGGTGGCAATTTTCCGATTAAGTGTGTCATTTTTAATTGTTTTCTTATGTTATGTTTAAATTCGTTAACTTTGACATTTGTCTACCTATAAAAAGAGGCACATGCCCTGATTTCCTCCCATTTCATTATACCTAATGAAAGGGTCGCAAAATTGTCCTTACCTTTGGTCAGGTCAAAGACATCGTGTTAGCACCGGCGGCTGCAGGCCGGGCCGCCCGGGACCACCGAGCGGGCCATGCGGCGGCCGGCCGACCACGTGGCGCTCGGGGCTATGCCGGCACTGAGCTGGCTCATTGTAAGCGGCCCCGTGATTGGTTGTGTGGGCTCCTGCCCTCGGGGCGCCGGCGAGGTGACCTCGGGTCGGCGCACGGGGCTCGAGGGAGTTCGTTCTGGATGCTTGGCGGGGAAGTGCTCGCTGTGTGGGTGGAAGTGGTGCTCTGGCTGTGGTGTGGTGGTGGTGCACAATATAGCAAGTGAAATATCTTAACCCGCGCCCTGCTGGGGGGGGGGTGTTTGAACACCCCCCCTTGTGGTTTTTCGCGAATATCTCAAAAACGGCGGCGCGGAGCGCCGCCGTTTTTGGTACACCTTATCATACATCAATTCTACACATGTTGTGAAAATTTCAGACCAAGGTCATTCAAGGTCAGGTCACCAGGTCACTTGAAGTGACCTCACCTCATAAAAACTTTCAATGTCTGTCATAGCTACACCGAGTGACCGATCGCTTTGAAACTTTCAGAGATTGCTAAGAGCAATAGCATGTACAAAATGCATATCTCAGAATTTTGATATCGATGACCTAAGGTCAGGTCAATTTTGCGACCTCCCCATTATAAGTCAATGGGAGAAAATTGAAATGCGCCGCTTTTGGATGGAAGACATTATAAACACTCCCAAACACCGAATTACAAGTGGTTTAGACACACTGAACTTGAAAATGGTGTCCGTGACCCTTGTTTATGCCCTGAGGTCATCTAAGGTCACGAATGATATATAACAGTTTTTCGCAAATAACTTTTGATAGAGGCATGCTAGAGCGATGAAAACGCCTTAGATGTGTTCAGCTCGACGATACGGATCGACTGATATGCAACATGACCCTTCCCGGTCAGGTCATGACCTTGACCTGAGGTCAAATTTTCAAGTTGACCTTTCAAGGTCAAGTTATAGTTCATTCGATGCGTCTTGACGAGAGGAACACGATGCCGGTAAAAGTAAGCTCGTACAAGGCTTGGGTCAAAAGTTATTGCAGAAAAACTGTTTTCGAAAAAATCGGCTATTTTTGCAGTTTTTGCCCCCTGCAGGCAAAACCGTTGACGTTAGGTCAAATCTGAGAGAATTACTCAGAAAGGGCGTTAATAGGGCTATCGAATGCGCTTTTCCGCGGCGTTGTAGCTCTATTGGTTCCCGAGTTGTGCGTTGGCTTCTTGGAAATTTTCGACATTCGACCTGGAAATCGGCGAAATTTTGCCTTCAATGACCTCTGGTGACCTGACCTTTGACCTGACCAAAAAATTGACCGAAGTGATTTCGTCATTATTTTTTACGCTCTTTCGAACGCCGCCTTCCGCGTATCGCTACGTGGCCCAGGAGCCGAGTTACAAGGGGGGGTGTTCAAACACCCCCCCCCCCAGCAGGGCGTGGAAATCCAGGACCCCCAGCAGGGCGCGGGTTAATTGGTGTGGAGAGGAGCTGGACCAGTGGAAAAAGGGACGGGACAGTGAACAGCAGCGAGTCTTCATAGCGTGCGAGTAGCCGATCATTTCCTTTCATCCGGGAATCATAACACGGCCTCTTCCGGGGTGTGTGAGGGAGGCGGCCACAGTGTCTCGCCATCGAGTCACTGAGCTTAAACTCGTTCCCCGGGTCTTGCCATCGAGGCTCGGGTGCGGGGTCTCCGCTCAGACAGGGGTGCGACCAGTCGGCTCCGGCTAACCTTGCCATCGAGGCGCCGGAGTATCGGTTGATCCGTCCGATTACAGTGGTCTCGCCATCGAGAGGCTGGAATCGGGCAGCGGCTGGCGTCTTCCTCACCATCCTGATCTACCCATCGTTCTCCTACAGTCCTTGTCTATCATCCGGCTAAATAAGTGTCGTTGGCGTGTGAAATACCAGAGGACACGTGGCGACATTTCTGGTCCTCCGCGGGCCGGATTGCGACCAGTGAGCTGAACAGGAGAAGATGGGGATAGAAAAAGAAGAGGCAAAGGATGTCAAACGGCCCGATCCAACTACAGATGGAGCTTTTAAGGATATCAGAGAGCAGGAGCTTGCTGATCTGCGCCGGCAGCGTGGTTGCAAGAGGGCTGCTGCGACCAGGGTCAGCAAAGCGGTTGAGGTCGAGTTATCAAGAAAAGCGACCCGCGATCGTATCGAGCACATCAGCACGAGGCTGGAAGAAGCCTTCGCCGACCTGAGAAAGGTGCATCAGAATTATGAAAGCAAACTTGGAGACGACGAACTCCAAGAAGCTCAAGAATATGCCGATCGCCTCGAAGAAGAGGAATTGTTGATCCAGGGGAAGATCCAGCTGTACCTTCAAGAGCTGGATGAAACCAAATCATCAGCTGCCACCTCCCGTCACACTCGAAGTCGTGCCAAGTCACACACGTCAGCAGGCACCGCTGTGTCAGTTCGATCCAGAGAGGCTGCTGTGGAGCTGGAGGATGCTGATCGGAAGCTGCATGACATCAGAGCTCAGCTGGAAGAAAGCCGTCTTCTGGAGGAGCGGAACAGGGTGCTACAGCTCAGAATAGCCGAAGAGGCCCGCGACAGAGCTGCTCGGAAGTTACACATGTATCAGGCTGCGGAAGACGAATTGAACTGGGATCGTCGGCATGATTTCGACGAAGCGGCTGTCAAAGGAAGAAAGGGATCTGCTGAAGGTATGGGGGTAGATCAAGCCGCCGAACCACCGCATTGCACGAGCGTGCCCGACAATGTGCCTGGTCCAAGACCACAAGGACCTAAGGCTGCTCCTGAAGTGGAGGTGGATGGTTCATCTCTGAACCCAGACAACTGGACATCAAACAGCAAAGGGCAGGAGAAGCACGGGCATCCACCTCCTGGGATGTCAGCTTTTACCAACAGTGTTCCACGTCTTAATTTACCGCGGTTCACAGGCGAACCAAGTGAGTGGCCGCGCTGGATCAGTCTCTTCAGAGCACTGGTTCACGATCAGGCGTCTCTCTCTGACACGGAGCGGATGGCGCATCTACAACAAGCAGTAGATGGAGTTGCCCATCAAGCCATCGAGGGATTCTTGTTCGATGGCAAGATGTATCACCAGGCGTTGGCAAGGCTGCACGAGCGTTTCGGTCGAGAAGGCGACATCAGTCAAGCATATCTCAGTTCCATGTTTGCGACTCCAGCTCCTTCAATCAACAACATCGCCTCAGTGGAGAGGTTCAGTTCAGCTGTCAGCAACACTGTGCTGACGCTGCGCGCTCTGAACCACTACAATGATCTGAGAGCCATCGAGAATCTGCGTCGAGTGGTATTGAAGCTTCCTGCGGAGTTGTCCTACCAGTGGGGACGAGAAGTGCATCAGATGCATCCCAAGCAGCCCGATCTGGAGATCTTCAGCAAGTGGCTGGAGACAGAGACTGCCATCTTCAGAAACTCGGCCAACCATAACCGCGATCCAGAAAGAAAAAGGCCATCCGCGAGTGCACGGGAGACCTCGGCGCGACGAACAACTCTGACTACGTCGGCTACGTCTTCCCAGACGGAAAACAACCGACGTCGCTGGTTCTGTGTCCTGTGCAAGGATCAGCACAAGCTTCAGGATTGCACGGAGTTCAAGTCGAAGACGGTGGAGGAGAGGCTGGTCGTAGTGAGCAAGGAACGACTGTGTTGGGGCTGCCTGAACAAGGGCCACTTCATGAGGGATTGCCGCTCTGCAAGACGATGCAACTTGAATGGATGTAATGCATCTCATCACCGACTCATACATGTGGACAGAAGCGCTGCTGGTGATGAAGAAAACCAAACAGAACCAAAAACAGAGGCACGAGGAGGAAGTCGCATCGTCGGCACGGCTCTCACAGAGACGACAGACACACTGCTGCAGTTGGTGCCGGTGCGGATTCACGGCCCAAACGGGGAGAGAGATGTAATAGCACTGCTGGACCCGGGAGCGCAGACATCGCTCTGCTGTGAAGATGTCTTGGAAGAGGTTGGGGTCCCTGGAGTCCGAGAGAATCTGCAGCTACAGAACATCGAAGGAAGCGGTACCAGACAGTCGTCTCTTCGAGTTCAGCTGACGGTCAGTCCTCTGAGCACAGCAACCAACAGCAATCGAATCGTCGTGCCCGAGGTGTGGTCTGTGCCAAGGTTGAACGTGTCCCCGCCCAGCGTGAGCAGCAGACAGCTTCGCAGGTGGAAGCCCTTGCAGGACCCGGACCTACAGCAGTACAACGGCGCACACGTCGAGCTTCTACTTGGTGCCAACATTTTGGAAGCTGTGCTGCAGCGAGAGGTCAGGGTGGAAGGCCCCAGAATGCCCGTCGCTATCCGGACAGACTTTGGCTGGACCCTGACGGGATCGATATCCACCCTGATTCCAAGCAGCACAATGCGGCAAGTCATGTTCGTGCGTCGACGTGCTCCCGAAGACGCTCTGGAGGGTCTGCAAGAGTTGGTCCAAGACTGGTGGACGACCGAGGCCTTCGGCACCATGATCAACAGCTCTGATGCACGATCTCAAGAAGATCTCAGAGCTATGCGAATCTTGGATCAGCAGACCAGGAAGGTGGGGTACAGATATGAAGCTGGACTTCTGTGGGGTGAAGACGAACCGATGTTACCGGACAACTGGAACCAAGCATACCGACGTCTTCAGTCCATTGAGAGGAAACTCGACAAGCAGCCAGAACTGGCTTCAAGGTACCAAGCCATCATCGACGGATATGTGAAGGATGGTCACGCAAGGAAGCTCTCAGCAGAAGAAGCGGACGAACCGAAGGAGAAGCGTTGGTATCTGCCACACCACGCAGTAGTGAACCCGAACAAGTCAGGGAAGCTGAGAATCGTCTTCGACGCTGCGGCAACATACCAAGGTGTATCACTGAACTCGAAGCTCATCACAGGTCCAGATCTACTACAAAGCCTTCCTGGGGTGATCATGCGCTTCAGGGAAGGTCTGATCGCTGTGACAGCGGACATCAAGCAGATGTATCATCAGGTGAGGATCCGGACAGAAGACCAGCCTGCATCGAGCTTTCTATGGCGAGATATGGAGCGACACCGCAAGCCCGATGTCTATCAGATGGAGGTGGTCATCTTTGGCGCGAAGTCATCACCGGCAACGGCCAACTACGTGCTGAGAAAGGCACTTCTGGACTATGGAGCGGAGACAGACAAGGTTCTCAGCAGAAGTCCCGAGCAACTGGCAAAGTCGTTCTACATGGACGATTGCCTGTTCTCTTGCATGACGGAAGACGCCGCCAAACAGCTGTACGCTGACGTGAAGGAGGCACTGGAGAGAGGAGGCTTTCACCTCACGAAGTGGAGAAGCAGTTCCTCCGCTGTGCTGAAAGGCGTTCCAGAGAGTGAGAGAGCCAGCGCCTCTGCGAGCCTATGTCTCAGGAGCTCGCACACCGCTGAAAAGACGCTGGGCATCACATGGGAGGAAGACGGGGACACATTGGGGTTTCGTCTCCAAGCCAAAGAAGTGAGTGCAACCAAGCGTGGTGTGCTCAGCAAAGTGTCAACGATCTTTGACCCTCGGGGGATTGCTGCTCCTGTTACCGTGAGAGCAAAGATGATGATGCAGCGACTCTGGTGGAAACATCTGGAGTGGGACGAGCCACTACCCGAACCTGAGCTGAGCCAATGGTTGGAGTGGCTGAGTGAAGCAGAGAAGCTGAACGAAGTCGTGATGCAACGCTGCGTGAACCCCAGCGGCCCAGGGACACTGCGACGCCAACTTCATGTGTTCTGCGATGCGTCAGAGAGTGCGTTCGGCGCTGTGGCATACTGGAGGACAACTTCGAGCGATGGGTTACACCACTGTCGCTTCCTGATCGGCAAGTGCCGAGTCGCTCCACTGAAGCGACTATCAATTGTCCGTCTGGAGCTGCAAGCAGCCGTTCTTGGAGCGCGTCTGGTGGCTACCGTCCTCGGGGAGATCACTCAGCCACCGGATGACATCTTCTGCTGGACGGACAGCAAGGTCGTTCAGCAGTACCTTGGTAATGTAACCCGACGGTTCAAGACCTTCGTGGCCAACCGACTGGCTGAGATTCACGAGCTGACCCACAACGTGTGCTGGCTCCACGTTCCTGGGAAGCTCAACCCCGCTGACGACTGTTCCAGAGGGGTTTCGGTGCTCATGCTCAGTCAGGACGGCAGGTGGCTGACGGGTCCCACCTTCTTGAGGGAGGACGTCAGCCAGTGGCCACCCCAAGAGGAGCTAGCCCAGCTGGCACAGGATGAAGAGATGCGGGATGCGCTGGTATTCACGACTACGAAGTGCACACCAGAGGAACCGATTCCAGCGAGGTTTTCATCCTGGGGGAAGTTCAAGCGAGTCGTTGGATGGATGATGCGCTTTACGCGCAACATGAAGGCATGTCTTCCAGGACAGCTGCCGAAGGCCACCGGACCACTCTCACGTTCGGAACTGCAAGCAGCGGAGGTGTGGGTCGTTGCCAAGGAACAGGCGCAGTCCTACGCTGAAGAAGTACGCTGTCTGACGCAGCAACGGCCGCTGCCTACGTCCAGTTCTCTGCTTCCTCTGGCCCCGTTTCAGGACGAGGACGGCCTGATCAGAGTCGGGGGACGCATCGGCAAGGCATGCATCTCGGAGGAAGCCAAACACCCAATCATCCTTCCACGGCAAAGTGAGCTGGCTCGGCTTGTCATCAAGCACGAACACACTCGTCATGGTCATGCAGGAGCTGAGCACACGCTGAACTTGGTGCGCCAGAAGTACTGGATTCCGCAAGGACGCTCAGCCATTAAGGCGCAGCTTCGTGACTGCTCCTTCTGTCGCCGTCGCAGGGCCGCCCCTGTGCCACCGCGGATGGCCGATCTCCCTCGGGAGAGACTCGAAGCTGGACGGCCATTTCGAAACGCTGGTGTTGACTTCTTCGGGCCGCTGCATGTGAAAAGATTCAGGAAAACAGAGACCCGATACGGACTGTTGGTGACTTGTCTGGCGACGCGAGCTGTACATCTAGAAGTGGCTCACTCATTAGATACAGACAGTTGTATCATGGCCCTCAGAAGATTCTTTGCTCGCAGATCGCAGCCGGAAGTCATCTTCTCAGACCGTGGGACAAACTTCGTCGGCAGCAACCGTGAGCTTCGTCAAGAGCTCCGAGGGGTCCTGGCGCAGATGCCAGAGAAACTGAGTTCCTACGAAATTGACTGGCGCTTCAATCCACCAGCCGCAAGTCACATGGGTGGGGTGTGGGAGCGCATGGTCAGATCTGTAAAGACGTGCATGCAAGTCGTAGTCGGCTCACAGGTATTGACGGACGAAGTTCTGCTGACCGTGTTTGCAGAAGTTGAACACATGGTGAACAGTCGGCCGCTTACCTACGTAAGCTCCGACCCAACTGACGCCGAGGCGCTCACACCCAATCACTTTCTGTTGGGTCACGCGTCTCATCATCTAGCACCAGCTCTGACAAGAAACGGAGACTTGAGCAGTCGTCGGCGTTGGAGACAAGCTCAAGCAGTCGCTGAGCACGTGTGGCGGAGATGGACGCGAGAATACGTGCCTACTTTGTCGCGCAGAAGCAAGTGGCACCGAGAAACCAGAAACTTACGCGTGGGGGATCTGGTTCTCATGACAGACACAAATATGCCCAGGGGGTCGTGGCCATTGGCTCGTATCACAAGAGTATTTCCTGGAGAAGACGGCATAGTGAGGTCTGCTGAACTGAGAACCTCTGGCGGGAGAACCTACACCAGACCTGCGATCAAACTATGCTTCCTAGAAGAAGACTGTCAGTGACTTTGGCGTCAGAATCAAATGACGCCCAGGTCATCTCGCCAACGAGAGGCCGAACCATCGACCCTTCCGTCTGCTCCCAGTGGCCTCGCCATCGAGGGGCTGGGAGAGACAACACATAGGCATCTCCGCAACCGTGAGATAAACCAGCGGGAAATACACAATCCTGAAACAACGCTTTCAAGCGCTGTAGGACCAAGGGTCCTCTAAGTCTGGAGGCTCTCCAGCGTCTCTCCATCTCCAACATGGGAGGCATTAGCCTCCGCGAGCGCTGCAGCGGCCTCGGCGCAGGCGGCGGTGGCCTCCTCAGCCGCCTCAGCACGGGTGGCGCCGGCGGTAACCTCCTCGGCTACATGAGCTCGGGCGGTAGCTTCCTCGGATATGGCGGTTTCTGTTTGGGCCAGGGCTGGGAAACATCCTCGGTGTGTCACCATTGGGAGTTGGAGCCCAACAATTTGTCACCATGGGTTTGTCACCAATTCCACGCCTTCAAGCGCTAAAATACGAACAATTCAAGATTGTATGACGATTCTAGAACTTCAGCTGACATTGATTGCACAATTAGGTCACCAATGCGCAGCATCTCATATGTATGAAAAATTTCAAACACAATGACTCTTTAATGTCTCACGGATGCAGATGTGATGTTCGCTAGAATGTTCATGTTACTCACACAAAAAAGCGCATCGCAGCATCTGCAACGTATACAACTGACCAATATTTACGGTGCACGCCTCCATGGGCGTTTCCAATCGAAACACCGAAAGCGAAAGCATCCGGGCGATGAAAGGGTGTCGGCTACTGTTTGAAGCCGACGTAGTGAAATAGGTGAAATAAACGAGAGAAAAGCAGCTTTAAGGGCGCTCGTAATTATATTTCAAGTTTCACAACTCTTGAGGAGAGAGAATCTCGTCAACAAATCTTGAAGTACATCACTGCATAATGGCAATTTCCGCAATTATTATAGGTACACCATGATGTAATGAATGCGAAATCCCTGCTTCATATGAGCCAAAGGAAGCTTCATAAAGGAGCTTCATATAACCAAAGGAACACTTCAACCCATCACCAAAGGACCAAACCAAAGGAACACTTCAAAGGAGCTTCATATAACCAAAGGAACACTACAACCCATGAATTTAGGAAACAATATGCCTCAAGAGAACATCATACGAAAGTGCAGAAAAGGACAATAATATCACTTTTTGTCAAGCTGGATTGCCCCTATTGATTCTGTTCATCTTTCCGGCCTGTCCCCACCAGACTGGAAAACACCCTTGCAATACGCCGGACGCCCGTGAGGCCCTCATGCGCTGAAATTCGGCGCAAGGGATTTTGCGCATAAGTTTCTGCACGATTTGCGCCGAAAGTTGGGTGCCTATTTGTGCCAAAAATAATACACTTATATTTAAAGCACGTGTGCACATCTACCGACTAAGGCTATATCAACCAGACAGAGCGTCCCGGAGCCTTGAGCGCTCTCCCATGTTTGAACGTCTGAATCAACTAGTTGATCCAATACCACACTACGTGTAGCGCACTGTATCGTGCCGTGGAACAAGGTTCAGGCCAGAAGTTCCAGGGCCACAAAAATCGGCGGAGCGGTGTGTTCGAGGCTGGCATGGGCGCCAGCGAGGGCTGGACAGCGGAGCAGCACGTGCTCCAGCACATCAGCCTTCTCGGCACTCGGCGCAAAACGCGACGGGCATCGCTTGTCCGGGCACTGCTGGCACGCCGCGGAGGGGAGACAGCCGACCAGGGCCCGCCCTCATCAGGTGCACCGAAACGGCATCCTCCCGGTCGGTGTCCTCCCGATCCTCTCCGGGGATGGGGAGTGGCAGCGTGCTAGCTAGAAGTGACTTGAATGGTAACTCGGACCAGTTGTCGCGCCATTTGACGCGAGGCCGCACAACGAACCACCCGGGTCAGCGAGCGGGCGTCCGAGGGCAGGGCGGCCCCTTGTTTCGCCAGGTCGTCAGCGCTCTCATTTCCCTCGATCCCGCAGTAGGCAGAAACTTGGGCAGGAACCCGCTGCAGGATTACTTCACGACCCTCGGCGATGTTCAACAAGGTCTCCCATACCTATCTCAGCGCCGAGGGTGGAGGCCTCACGGCGGCCGCTCCTCCACTGAGTACTCAGGGCGGCTCGTGAGTCGGAGCACGCGACGACGTGAGTCGGAGCATTGGGGACGTCTCGTCCCGAACAGACGTCCCGAGCCTCTCCAGAGCCGCCCGCGGGGCGAATGTGTTGCTAGATCGACCAGCGTGCCGAAAATTTCGGTGAACGCCATTCGCCGAAAAATTCAGCGGCCGCCATGCGCTGAATTCAGCGTATACGAAGTTACGCCGGACGTGCGCTAAAATTTCCGGGACAATCTCGCCACTACGCCGGACATATTCGGCTTAACTTGTACTTTTCCAGTCTGGTGGTATCCACAATTATTGGCCATTATATTTGTTGGCAAATGAATCAATGAATAAATACCTACCATGTTTATTAAATATTAGCTATTGGAAAATTTGTCACTTTCTGCCTAACTAATCAATAAAGGGTGCATATATTATACAATGCATCACTGATGCAGTGTCTAGGTGGTGAATTGAAAATATAAAAAGATGCAGGCTGGGAGATTAAGGTCCTTTGTGGCACACCAAGCCCACTGCCTACCCAGCCATACATAGGGCTATACCTATCTAATTTTACTTTTTGCACCCCTCTAAAAACTGGAGAAATTGAGAAAATAAAGATATCAAAGGAAAGGAACCATCCTCCTTAGCTTGAAAAAAAAACTACACAATACTAAGAATACTTTTTTACACAAAACATTTCTGCACATGTTGATTCAGGTAAGGTTAGGTTACATTAGGTAAGCTTAGGTCAGCTTAGATTAGGTTTTGTTGTTTTTGCTTGAGGTGTAGCTGTTTTTAAGGAGTGAATGATTATGTCAACAAGTTTCTAGGTTGATATATGGCTTGTGATAATATGGTGTGGTTTTTATTGAATTTTGAGCAGCCAGCAGTGAGGATAACCTAATGGTGCATCCGATGGGTGGAACGCCTTGGGTGGAACTAAAAGCTAAGAAGAAGAAGAAGAAGAAGATGAGCCTAGGCTAGGGTGCAAAAAGGCAATTTCACCATGACACCATGCAAAGGAAAAATGCATAGTCCATGAAATGCATTCAATGGATTGATACTCCCTCAACATGTAACTTCAAAAGAAATTCCGCAAGTAAATTTATCCATTCCACAATTTGCCACATTTGCAGAAAACCAACAAATTTGAAATTTTGGAAAGAAAATTTTAAAAGGAAAAACATTTTGTGTATTTTATGATGTGCGAATGAACTAGCAGAAGCTTGATCTAGCATCATTATAAAATCAATTGGCCTTAGGGTAGGTAGGTACTTTAACCACCAAGGTAAGTACGTATCTCAGACTGATGGGAGAAAATGTAATATAATGATAAAGGCAACAGACAACTAGATTTCAAAGTTCATTTTTGTTTTTGGAGGATATTAACTGGCACCTATCAATATCATGAGGCTGATGACATCATAGTGCCTAGTGGAGTGAGTACCTAATGTGTCATCAGTGCAGGGATTACACTGCCATCAAATTCTTTATATTTGACTGGTTTTCCTCCTGGTGGCCACCCCAACACATTTGGTTTTGGCTCCTTGAAAAAAGCTGGGTTACAGTTCACCCAACTTGAACTCACCCCACCAAAAAACGTAGATTGTGATGGGCCGCCGACTTGATAAAATAAGGCACTTGTTCTGGTCCAGTCACAGATAAATCACAAAGGACAAATCACAAGTAATCTGGCAAGGCTGTATCAAAATCTTAACAAAACGCATCAACTCGCATGCTTGCCTCAAACGCTTCTTATTGTTATACTTCTACTGCTTCTACTGCTATTCAAAAATTTGCCAAGGCCATCTATAGAGCAAAGCAAAACACTGTTCTGTTTGTCCGTACGCAGTAATTTCGGCCTGGCGGACCAATGAGCGTTGGTGACAGAATGGCGACAAATGGTGACTGTGTCACCATTGCATTGCGTTAGCATGGGACCGCACTGGCTCGTTTCTCAGCCGGACCACTTTGCTTACGTGAGAGTTTTGCTGATTCTGCTCATAGAACACATATCGAGCTCAAACGTTGAGGGACGGTAGAGATGCAACTTTTGACAAAGAAATGTAGAGATGCAAGTAGAAGGTATAACAAATGCATGCTCCTACTTGCTCGCGTGTTACAGGCCCTATGCAAGATGCAGTCAATATGAGTATGCGACAAGAATGCAGCCTCTCAGTCACAATATTTGTCACCGGGCACATCATATTTTGTCACCATTTACAATGGCACAATGGCAGCTTTTTTCAGCCCTGGTTTGGGCGGTAGCGATTCGTCTAGCAGCGACGACGTCGCCAGTTGCCTTGGTGCGTCGGTGGGGATATACAAAGTTGTATATCCCCACCGTTCTGATCCCCATCATTAATCGTTGCTTAACGAATTTGAAGTGTGTTTTTCTTTCTTCTGTGTCATGTTATACTTGCTGGTGTTTCAAGAAATAGCATCGGTATTTGTTGGAATGTGAAATGGTTTATACGAGTATGTGTTAGCGACGCGATGTGTACGGCAGCACGCCGGTTACCTTTCGTGAGTGTTGCCCTGCAGTGCAACACGGTGCGGGGGGATGTTAGCACCGGCGGCTGCAGGCCGGGCCGCCCGGGACCACCGAGCGGGCCATGCGGCGGCCGGCCGACCACGTGGCGCTCGGGGCTATGCCGGCACTGAGCTGGCTCATTGTAAGCGGCCCCGTGATTGGTTGTGTGGGCTCCTGCCCTCGGGGCGCCGGCGAGGTGACCTCGGGTCGGCGCACGGGGCTCGAGGGAGTTCGTTCTGGATGCTTGGCGGGGAAGTGCTCGCTGTGTGGGTGGAAGTGGTGCTCTGGCTGTGGTGTGGTGGTGGTGCACAATATAGCAAGTGAAATATCTTAATTGGTGTGGAGAGGAGCTGGACCAGTGGAAAAAGGGACGGGACAGTGAACAGCAGCGAGTCTTCATAGCGTGCGAGTAGCCGATCATTTCCTTTCATCCGGGAATCATAACACGGCCTCTTCCGGGGTGTGTGAGGGAGGCGGCCACAGTGTCTCGCCATCGAGTCACTGAGCTTAAACTCGTTCCCCGGGTCTTGCCATCGAGGCTCGGGTGCGGGGTCTCCGCTCAGACAGGGGTGCGACCAGTCGGCTCCGGCTAACCTTGCCATCGAGGCGCCGGAGTATCGGTTGATCTGTCCGATTACAGTGGTCTCGCCATCGAGAGGCTGGAATCGGGCAGCGGCTGGCGTCTTCCTCACCATCCTGATCTACCCATCGTTCTCCTACAGTCCTTGTCTATCATCCGGCTAAATAAGTGTCGTTGGCGTGTGAAATACCAGAGGACACGTGGCGACACATCGCAATTTCGAGACTTACATTTTATATATACAGTTACACACTGTTTGTCTTATCAATCGCTGAAGTTATAAAGGGATGGTTCAGTCGGTATATCTATGGTGAGCATTTGCCTGTTCCGTAGCTCAGTTGGTAGAGCACCGGACTCCCCGCATTGTCTTCGCTTGCGTTTTGTCCGCCGGCCGAGCCGGAGAAAAAGTTACCGAGTGAAGGTCATTCAAATTTCAAAAACTCAATGACAATGTCACTGGGTTCACGAAAATGTTTGAGTAGTTAGGTATAACATTCATTAACTTGGGGGGGGGGGAGGGATGAATATATCGTTGCAATACGCTGTTCATTACGCGAGTAACTAACAAATAAAAAATGTACGAGTTCATCCTTACTCCACCCGCTCTCCCTCTCCATAAAAAAGAGAGTTAATTGTGTTGCATTTTATTTATACCTATGCATAAAAATAGAGGCGTCAAAGGATATGGCCGAATATCAGCGACCCTTGCCGTGTAAGCAATTGGGTATGACAAGTGGGGGTAATGGCCCCGTCCAGCGCCCATAAAGTGGGCACCACTCGTGCGACCTGCTGACCACTGTTCTAGATAGAGCCATAAAACACCGTGAATATTTTAAGCTGACGATACGGATCGACTGGTATGCAACATGTTTTATTTCTGGTGAGGTCATGAACTTGACCTCAGTTAAAATTTTAAAATTATTTTTTGTAGTCAAATTATAGTTCATTTATCGCATTATGATGAGAGAAATACTATATCCCGGAAAAATAAACGTAATACCGCTGAGCTTAGGTTGAATCTGAAATCATTACTTAGAAAGATTTATAAAAGAACCGTCGAACATGTCTTTTTTGGTCAGTAAATATCAGTAGGTATGCCGCCCCCTCTCAGATGCCAAGTGCCGCCCCTATGAGTGCAAAATGCCGCCCCTAATTGTGATTGCCGACCCAGTGAAAATCCCTTATAATACGCCCTGTACCAACAGCGCCACTGCTACCGGGTCACGTGATCAATGAGCATGTAGCGCGGCCTGTACTCATTCGCCATGGCCTATTATTTCGCAACTTTTATATAAAGCTGGAATGCTTTAGAAATACCTGGTGCGGACTTCAAAAAAGTTCAATTCAGTGGAAGTGTGTGTAGTTTGGTATGTTTAATTTAATAGATTTTCTTTTTGTTACTAGAATGAAGCATTGCATTTAATGCCATTTTTGAAAATCATTGTATTTTAATGCTCTTACAAAAAAACTTATTGGGAACATTTCGTGTGCTGTTTACTAATACATCTAGGCGCTCCCAAGCTTTTTATGCAGAGCACTGTTGCCTCATTACGGTTACGACTTACGAGACTACTTCATTAATAAACAAATTACAAAGTACTGGTGTGATCGATTCGCTTTGAGTAACGACATCGTTCGAACTCATTAGTTAATTCAACTGAGCCTATTGACCGCTTCATCGAATATTAGACGCGTTCTAACTGCAACGCAAACGTTCCAAAATATTCCTATATGTATGTGTCTCTCTGTTTGTTCACATAGTTTGTATTCTAGCCTTGTCGCGTAGGGTCGGCGTCGGGTCATAAGTGGTCATAAATGGAGGTCCATGTGCCACACATGTGCGCGGCAGCAGGGACACGCCGGCCCGTATATCGGGCGGCCCGGCTGGATATTGGAGACGGGCGGGCAGTGGAGAGCAGGGCGGGAGAGAGAGAGGACGGGTCGGTGTGCGCGTTGAGATGTCTGAAGGGTGAAGAAATACAGTCTACGATAGACGCAAAGTTTGAATGCCACAAGCTATTTCGGCATTTTTCTGAAAAGTGGTGAGAAGATGCCGGGTGTCGAGGAGGAGACCAGTGACGCCGCGGGAAGAGCGGTGATGGAGGTGACTCCGGCGTTCGACGCCAGGACTATTCCGGAGTTCGACGGAACTGGAAACGTACTGGAGTGGCTGGAGCAGGCTGCTCTCCTGTGCGAGCTGCGATCAGTGTCCCTGATGGCTGTGTTGCCGACTCACCTGCGCGGCGGTGCTTTCGCGGTGTGGTCCCGAATGCCCGCAGCGACTCGTCATCAGCTGCCCAGCGTGAAGGCTAAGCTGCTGAGGGCCTTCGCCATGGACCCGTTCACCGCGCAGGCGGAAATGGCACGGCGTCGCCTTCATCCCGGAGAGACGGCGGATGTGTACTTAGCGGCGCTGCAGCAGCTCGCTGAGTTGATGGGAGGTCTGCCGGAGAGAGCTATCGCCATCACCTTCGTCAACGGGCTGCCGGAGGCTGCGCAAGCTGCGGTTCGGGACGGGCTCGGAGACGAGTTCACTCTCGAGTACGTCCTGGACCGAGCGAGAGCCGTACTGTCCAGGACAGCAGTCACGGCAGCGCCACCGGCGGCGGCAGCGGCGGCGGCGGGGGCGGCGGCGGCGGCGGCGAGTGGGCCATCACGTGACATTTCAAGGTCAAGTCGCCGGCCGGCTCCGATCAGATGCTGGATATGTGGTCGCCCAGGTCATATCGCCCGGATGTGCCCAAACGGCTGCGGCGGGGGAGCTGCATCAGCGCCAGCACCTCCTCCGCCGTCCACCGAGCCGGCAGCAGAGCGCCGGTAATCCAGATGCTGCTCGACGGGCGACCGTGTCACGCGCTGGTGGACACGGGCTGCGAGGAGACCGTGGTGTTCGCGGGTTGTGTCGATAAATGGGATCGATGTGAGACAAACTTGACCGCGGTGAATGGGAGTGTCGTGCGATGCTGCGGGAGTGCAGAGGTGCTGCTGGAGGCACAAGGCCGGCGGGCGGTGGTCCGTGCTGTGGTAGTGGCGGAAAGGTTGTTGGGTGTTGACGTGCTGTTGGGCATGACCGGGTTAGAGGCGCTGGGTGGTGTGTTTGTTAGTGGTGGAGAGGTGCGTTTTGGTGGTAAAGTGGTGACGGGGGAGCGTTCGGGGTGCGCCGGTGTAAAGGCAGAATCGAGCGGTATGTCGGCAGCGGTGTCTCAGGGGCGTGGTCCAGTGGACAGACAAATCGAGACGGCTGATTTTGTGGCTAAGTTCAGCGACGGAAAGTGGACAGTTTGGTGGAGGTGGGCCGACGGAAAGGAGCCAAAACAACTCAAGAATACTGTGCCGCAATATCGCGTGCCGGCAGAGTCGCAAGAGCGGTTCGACGCAGAGTTACGGCTGTGGATCGAGGAAGGGTGGCTGCAACCGTACAATGAGCAGGAACACGGGCCGGTGCGTGGCCTAATTCCGCTCATGGCGGTCACCCAAGAAGCCAAGGACAAGGTCAGGCCGGTGCTCGACTACCGTGAACTGAATGAGCACCTGGTGGCTCATACGGCTGAAGCTGATGTGTGCCGCGACCAGCTCCGCAAGTGGCGGCAACACGGCGACGATGTGGCCGTCATCGACCTGAAGAAGGCGTTTCTGCAGCTGCACGTGGCCCAGGAGCTGTGGCCGTTTCAGACGGTAATCGTGGACGGCCAGCGACATTGTCTGACAAGGGTCGGATTTGGTCTCAGCGTTGCAAGCGGCATCATGCGAGTGGTAGTGCGGGAAGTTTTGGATCAAAGTCCAGAGATCGCAAAAGCAGTGCTCCCGTACGCTGACGACCTACTCGTCAACGAGACGCTCATCTCTGCTGAGCGGGTGGCCGAACATTTTGCCGCATACGGGCTCTCGTGTAAGCCACCGGAACGGGTAGCGGATGAGGCCGGAGCCCGGATGCTGGGGCTCCGAGTGAGACGGCAGTCTGGCGGTGACGGCACACTGAGATGGTCTCGGGACAGCGTGACACCAGCTGAGCCACCCGGAGTGCTGACCAGGCGGTCAATCTTCGCCTGGGCGGGTCAGCTAACCTCACACGTGCCCGTCGCCGGGTGGCTGCGGCCGGCCGCCGCCTGGCTGAAAAGGGCGGCGAACAAGGTCACCAAAGATTGGGACTCAATACATGGCACGTAGTGTAATACATCCAGCATATTTTTACTATGTATACTTTTTCCTACTGCTAATTGAAGCGAGACGATGGCAAATGCAATGCAGACCCTAATATCCCGGAGAGGTGGATACAAATTGAGTATAACTGTATATCTGGCCGGCAGTTTATTACTCAGATACCTGGGTTCCGCTCGCCTGGTGGCCCAGATCCCGGCGTCCATGACGCTCGGCGGCTGGTGTGACTCCCGCCGTGCTGGTTTGTTTGTGAAGCTCGCTGAGTGTTTGTGGAATGGCCAAATAGCACAAACACGACACCTGCGCGAAGGCCGGCCCAGCAGGCCCCAACCTTGTCGACTGTGATCGAGTCCAGAGGGCTGGCGCCAGGAGAGGAGTGCTAAAACAGGCACGTGCTTATGTAAGACATATCGCGTGTCAAACATCTGTTGGGCGCTGTCTGCTGACACGGACGATATGTTCCACCGATGTAGCAATGTGACTGCGTAGAAATGTAACAATACAGTTATTTTCCACGTCTTCAGCGAACAGTTGCTCTAATCTGCCGTCCTCATCAGACGGAAAGGCAAGCTCATATGGGACATCCGTCGGCCCATTTGGCCGTGCCATTTCCACTCCCAGTTGCCCAGTCACAGAGATCACCGTACGAGAATAACCCGGCTCGTCAGCTCGCTATTCATAGCCGGCAATGAGCGCCTGTGAAAACAGCCCCCCCCCCCGACGGGCGAGGCCGGATGCCGCGCCGGTCCGGTCCTCTGCAGCACACCATGAGAGCGGCGCTGCCACGGCCGGCCGCCGGTCTCCCCATCAATCGGGGAATTATCTCTGAGGGCCTATCGGCACTCGGTGCGTGACTTGGTGCCGGCCACAGCGGCCGCAGTGTCACAGCCGCCCGGCCGCCGGGCAAACAGTCCCAATGTAATTAGCGCTGTTGGCGTGTCGACGTGTATGCACACGGAGCGCCGATTTCGTGACTGCGGCCGCGGACAGCGGACCGTCCGCGGTCCGGCCCGGTGACAGACAAACTGACAGAGCGGGGTCACCGCCGCGCCGACAGAGCGTCCCCGAGGCGTCACGGGCGCGGTCACATTCCTGATGGAGCGGAGGCGAGCATTCCGTGACACCTGCCACGCAACGTACCGCCCTCAGGGAGACCTGTACTGACTCAGCCGAACTGGGGCTGACGAGGCCGAGGGAGAGACTTCAGCCGAACTTTGGCTGAAGAAGTGGACTTCAGCCGGACTGATGGGAGACGGTAACTAATCGAGACGAGAAGGACGCCGGACGCGCCTGGAGTGGACAGACCCGCCCCGTCGAGCCGACAGCAGCGGCTGAAGCAGCAGAAATGTCGCTCTGACGGGGACCAGAGGTCAATAACTAACGCCGGGACTGACAGGTTTCCCCGCACTGTCTACTTTGGTTACAGGCCGCAGGATTTCGGATAGAGTGCGGGCGGGCATTATGCGGCGATTGAGATAGTAATGAAGGCGAATATACGGACACAAGGGCCAGACATACAAAAAGGTTAGGAGATGGGCAGCATTTTGAATCACGAAGCCAAAAGATCATTAGTACACAATTTAAAATCACTTTCATGATCAAATAAAAATATCAGCTCGCTTATAGCTACTCGCTACAGTATAGGCATTCGATTAGGATGCCAATTGGTGAATGTGCATAATGGACGTAAGACGGTTATGGTAGCTGAGTTGCACAGCATAAGTTAAGACGGTGATATGTTAGGATGATCCTATGTCAACCATCCGGGCTGATAAAAGAACAATGGCATACCGGTGACAAATATTATCAAGGGAA
Source organism: Amphibalanus amphitrite (assembly GCF_019059575.1). Classification (NCBI taxonomy): domain Eukaryota; kingdom Metazoa; phylum Arthropoda; class Thecostraca; order Balanomorpha; family Balanidae; genus Amphibalanus; species Amphibalanus amphitrite. Next base: position 110,052 of record NW_024883170.1, read on the forward strand.
CTTGTTGCATTGCTAAAAATGGACAGTATTTATAGTTCCACTACGATCTTCGTTCACTTTTGACGAAGAACATCCGAGGACGTTATTACATAAATGTTCTTGTCAAACGTGCCGTCTATGGCTTCGCACATTTCCATTTGCATCGCGGGCCCATCTGTTTTATTACGTAACGAACTGTTACCAAACAAATCTGAGACAAAAAATAATTTCAATAGGCTTCTTGTCCATTTTGGCAAGTGTTCAGTGTTATTCCATGGCTTCCCAGGCAATTTGACTCATCGATACATCCTAGCATCCCACAGCGTAAAAGGCTTACCTATAAGTAAAGCTTAACCTCGCGGTCCATTCGTATGCTTATTATGAGGACACCCCCATCACACCTTGTTTGGACTCTTCGCCGCCGCTGGCCAGTCATCCCCGCCAGCCCGGACAGTTGTAGGGCCTCACTGCTCGCTCTGTCGCGGCAGCAGCGAGTCGGTTTGTCGTGTAGCGTGCAGCAGTCGGCACAATTTATCGGCGCGACTTTGACGGTGCCGGGCGCGCGAGCTCCATTTCGGCCGGCGCTGCTGACAGCTGACTGCAGATGTCCAGGGTCAAAGGTCGCACCGCCGGAACCAGGTAATGCACTTGGCGCCCCGCCCCGCCCCGTGACGTCAGAGGTCGGTGTCTCGGTGCCCCCGGGCGCCGGGGGGGGGGGGGGGGGGCAGGGACGAGGGCAGACGCCAGGGACAGGGACGGGATTGGGGCCGGGGACCGGGGCTGGGATTGAGGCGGAGGACCCTGCCACTGCAGTGGTGCTGCAGGGACGGTGGGTGTGAATCTCCGCAGCCGGCGCGGCGGTGTCTGGTCGGTGAGTCATTGCTGCCAGGATAGGTAAAGATGAAAATATAAACGGACAGGACGAGAATTTAGAGATCGGCGTTTCTGAGACCTGTGATAAAGCTATTTGTTGAAGTTCCTGGTTCGGTGTAAAACAAACAAACGCGAGTCGTAAGCCAACGGCTGTTTGTATGTAGAAATGCCAGTGCTGAATGAACTGTGAGCTATATTCGATTTGATTCTGTTTGCAATTTCGTAATCCGTAAATTCATGTTTTACTGACAACGTTAAGTTCTGGTGAATAGTGGACCAATTTCCATTATGTCTAGCTCAAGTTACCCTATTTCGATTTGAACATTTACAAAATCATAGTGTGAAGGACTGATTTCGGAAATGCGGCCGAAATGCCGTAAATGTGCCGTTTTTTATTCGTTTCTCGTTTGGCCAAATTGGATGGCTTGATTTGGCCAGTTGTTCTTATAACCAGTCCATGGTGATCTGAGTGGCTCAGATTATGAATATTTCGATATTTCTTCGAGTGCCTTCTTGATATGAACGAAGCCCGCAGCGTAGGTATTGCGATGTTGTTGGCAGTTAGCCGTCATGATTTTTGCTACATGCCTCTCAAATTGGATCCTTTCTCGTTGCGCACTTGTCTCGAGAGCGTCTCGAGAGCCCCCCGCGTCCACTCGATCCGACGGACTGTCAGACATGAGAGCTATGCCGAAACAAGGCCAGCACGTCTCTCTAACCTGTCCGACGGGCCGTGCCGCCGCCAACAGCAGGATTCTTACAGGCCAGCAGCACACAGCCGGTGACGCAGACCGGCCGACGGCGGGCCAGCGTCGGATAGGTACCGGGACGCAAGTTTACGGTTACCGGGACCACCGCCGTGCCCCGCGGGCCGAGCCAGACGGGCATTGGCAGCCAGTCTGTTGGCTTTGTGAAACGTGACCCGCCGCTCATCGGCGCTACTCGGCAGCCTTTTGAGTTGGCTCCAGTTGTTTTGCTTCACCCATGAGCCTGGGTGTCCCATTTGTTGGTGCTGACTGCTGACTATGTTAGCTGAAACTAAGCTAGCAGAAACGAGTATGCAGCTACTCGCAGACAGTCAACAATGCCAAGGAAGTCAAAAATACAAACAACCTAAACTATTTTTGTATATCAATAGCACTGGAGCATTGTTATCAGCGTTTATCTCTGTTGCTGCTCTCCATTGCCCATTCAGTGCTCTCTGACCTTCGGACAACGGCGGTGCGCTGCAGTGCATTCGTGGAATCACGAGGCCGGCTCAGACACGATGTAAGCAAACCTCATTGTCATTTCAGCAATTGGGTGGTGTTCAAAATTCTCTGGAGCAACACAAGCCTGAGGTGGTAGTGGGTCCAACTACGGTCCATGCGGAGATTGTGCTGATGCGGGATGTTTCTCAAGTGCCGCGTTAGCTACATAGTTAGTTGCCCTTGCGGACAATGCGCCACCGTTTTAAAAGGCTCATGCTCAGCAAAGGGTGCTAATGTTAATAAGACCATTACTGAAGACGTTTCAAATAACATCATTATTATTATTTATTTATTACCATTAGTTATCATTAATTATTTGTTGGTTTATTCAACATATCAATGAACTTCTGAAATAATGATACAATATTGATGGGAACACTTGCAGGATTGGCATCGGACAAAATTGGTAGCGAATAAATCGGATTAAATGCAATATCCTGCCAATGGCATAGTTATTTGATTAGCTGTTCGCCGACGACCACGTGTTTTATTATTGTACCTAATATTTAATAATTAACATATTAATGCACACCTCCATCAGATACCCTCTAAATGGCTTAGAGCTTTGCATAAAAAACGAGGCACGTGCGTCGGCGCGCACTAATCCTGTCTGACGGTAGTGTTGACTGAACAGCGCGCACTAATCCTGTCTGACGGTAGTGTTGACTGAACAGCGCGCACTAATCCTGTCTGACGATAGTTGACTGAACAGCGCGCACTAATCCTGTCTGAGTTCGGACGATAGTTGACTGAACAGCGCGCACTAATCCTGTCTGAGTTATGGCGATAGTTGACTGAACAGCGCGCACTAATCCTGTCTGACGGTAGTGTTGACTGAACAGCGCGCACTAATCCTGTCTGACGATAGTTGACTGAACAGCGCGCACTAATCCTGTCTGACGGTAGTGTTGACTGAACAGCGCGCACTAATGCTGTCTGACGGTAGTGTTGACTGAACAGCGCGCACTAATGCTGTCTGACGGTAGTGTTGACTGAACAGCGCGCACCTGACGATAGTTGACTGAACAGCGCGCACTTATCCTGTCTGACGGTAGTGTTGACTGAACAGCGCGCACTAATGCTGTCTGACGGTAGTGTTGACTGAACAGCGCGCACTAATGCTGTCTGACGGTAGTGTTGACTGAACAGCGCGCACTAGTCCTGTCTGACGATAGTTGACTGAACAGCGCGCACTAATCCTGTCTGACGGTAGTGTTGACTGAACAGCGCGCACTAATCCTGTCTGACAGTAGTGTTGACTGAACTCAGGCAGTCAGACTCAGCACAATCATTTGTGGTGCGGACGCAGCCACCATGTGTTGTTATGCCCACTGTATGCACGCACATCCGTTATGAATCAGTTGAAGCTAGGTCAGGAATTAGAATCAGGAATTCAGAAGGTGGGTCAAGAACCATCTGAAGCTTAGGTCAGGTCAGCATTACAATTGTAGTAGCACACAATTGATTACGAAATTGAAAATTATTGACCGCCTATGAAGAGTGGAAAGAGTCAACAGCTATAACAATGTTTTGAAGCGAGAAACATCCATTTTCCATAAGCTGGTAGGCTACAGTGCTGTCACATAGATTTGATTCGGCAACTGGGTCTGTTTAGAAGTTGAAATTCAGCCGACAAAATAGTAAAAACCTTAAAAATAATACAAGTGTCCTGTATTTTGTAGCTTATGTGGATTGTAGTAAGCCTACAATTTTTGCATCATTCGTAACTTTCGTAACTCTTTATAACTGACGTGGTTTTTTCGTTAATCGTACAATCTTTACAAGTGATCAGTCGGCTCCTCTCGGCGTGACAGCCGTGAAGGACGATGGGTCCGATCTGCGGAAAGCTCTCTCAAGCCAGGGTCCTGAATAAATAACTGACAAATTGTCTCCAATGTCAATATTTGTCAGCCAACAGAGCGTGTCCCCACAAACAGCCCAGTCTCGTTGGGGCGGGGGAAGGGGAGCGGAGGGAGGGGTACTGACTGGTTTATGGCCGCCCCGGCTGCCTGTATCGTACCCAAAGCCGTGCCGAGTGTCTATTGACGTGTCTGCGAGGTGGCGAACCATCCCATCTCATCCCCTTTTCCCCAGCTCCACTTGAGCTGATTGATTAGACGTGTTGGTAAAAAGTCGGCACTAAGTGACCCGCTCTCGCCGGTCCATTTCATTTGGTCCGGCGCGCGACGGCCGACCTCCGCGGGCCGGCGACGGATGTGACGAGCGACCCCCGCAGGGCGGAGGGCGCCGCTTCTCTGGCGCGCGCTGAAAGGAGCCTGCCGTCAACACTGAATAGAGGATATACGGAGGCCGCCCTTTGTGACAAACGATGCCCAAAGTTGAAAGCTAAATAAATAACTATCAAAGTTGGAGGATGCGTCATGCTAGCTTGTATATTTTGGACGGTGAACAGCATAAAAAGACGCTGTCCGATGGCGGCATTTCTACCGCTATGACGAGCCATTGACATTTCAGTAGACTGGTAGTAAGTGAAAGATATAGGTATAGCGGACAGTTAATTACATTTTTTCCTCAGTATGTATTTGGACTGTGTGTATCACTGAGGTGTAGGGGCTATGTTTTGAATGACTTCGTTTTATTTACACTGCTGAGTGGCCCTGTGGATGGATGTTTTCTATTGTTTGTGTTTATCACTACAAGCACAAACAAGCCACGGCCGGGACGGTATAAGTTTTAAGCTAAGAAAAATTTAGCAATTCAGCTCAGCTTCCATATCGTAAGAGCAAATGTTTTCTTACCATCAGGGCTTATCAGTTCTGTGTTTGGTGTCAGATAGAATGGCAAGTGAATAGAACAACCATTCGAATTGAAGTATCTACATAATTTTGGTACTAAGTTTGATTAACCCTCGCATGTGTAGGGGGGGGGTCGGATGGACCCCCCCCCATGGTTTTTCGCAAATAACTCGCGTAAAAAGCGGTCGATCGCGACGAAACTTTCAGTACCCTCGCATTGATCAATTTGACACCTACCCTGAAAATTTCATGACCCTGACCCAAATGACCTTTGACCTGTGACCTCTTTTCCGAGACTATGTTTGGCCGGAATCGCGATTTCGCGTATGTCGGCTCGCACTAGCCGCGTGTTTGCAAGCTTTTCGTGGTTTCAAACGTTCAAACATGTGATTTGATGTTACTCCCGTGTGTGTCAAGGTCACCTGAAGGTCAGGTCAGGTCATTGACCTTTGGTGACCTCGGGTGACCTCGGGTTACTTTTTCGAGTTTTACATGTTTCTAGGCTAGTTTTTTTAGCTGAATTCGAATTTAGCAACCATTTGAACATTTACGAAGTAGTTTTGGTGACTTCGTAACATGTTACGAAGCTGTCAGAGGCGGTTGACACGTACTACGAATACCCGTCACGACGCCTACTGGTTGACCTGACCTGACCTGACCCGACCTGGTCTAAATGCTTCAAGACATCATCTGTGATCAAAACTAACACGATATTCGTGATCAGCACCCCGAAAAAACCCCTTAGCAGCCACACTTTACGACTTTCTAACAGGTCCCGATTTTCCCGACTTTGGGTCATTGACCTGACCTGGAAGGTCAACCAATGACCTAGGACCTTAAAATTGGGTATCATCGGCTTCCTCTCGTCACGGGCAACACGCTCGTTTTTTCCGCGAAGCTCTAGCTCGACCAGGGGCCAAACGGCAAGGGGGGGGGTCCAACCGACCCCCCCCCTACACATTAGAAGCTGGCAAACGCCGCACACATGCGAGGGTTTTAAGTTAACCCTCGCCCGTATAGGGGGGGGGGGGTCGAACGGACCCCCCATGGTTTTTCGCGAATAACTCGCGTAAAAAGCGGCCGATCGCGACGAAACTTTCAGTACCCTCGCGTTCATCAATTTCACACCTACCCTGAAAAATTCATGACCCTGACCCAAATGACCTTTGACCTGTGACCTACTTTTCGAGACCATGTTTGGCTGGAATCGCGATTCGGCGTATGTCGGCTCGCATTAGCCGCGCGTTTGCAGTCTTTTCGTGGTTTCAAGCGTTCAAACATGTGATATGATGTTTTGCCCCCATGTATTAGGGTGGGTGTCAAGGTCACCTGAAGGTCAGGTCAGGTCATTGACCTTTGATGACCTCGGTTCACTTTTTCGAGTTTTACATGTTTCTAGGCCAGTTTTTGGAGCTGAATTCGAATTTAGCAACCATATAAACATTAACGAAGTAGTTTTGGTGCCTTCGTAACATGTTACGAAGCTGTCAAAGGCGGTTGCCACCTACTACGAATACCCTTACTGGTTGACCTGACCTGACCTGACCCGACCTGGCCTGAATACATGAAGACATCATCTGTGATCAAAACTAGCATGATATTCGTGATCAGCACCCCGAAAAACCCCATAGTAGCCACACTTTACGACGTTCTAACAGGTCCCGATTTTCCCGCCTGTGGGGTCATTGACCTGACCTGCAAGGTCAACTAATGACCTAGGACCTTAAAATTGGGTATCATCGGCTTCCTCTCGTCACGGGCAACACGCTCGTTTTTTCCGCGAAGCTCTAGCTCGATCAGGGGCGAAACGGCAAGGGGGGTCCAACGGACCCCCCCCCCTTATACGTTCGCGGCTGGAAAAACACCAATACGGGCGAGGGTTAAGTTTGACGTCATCTATCAATTACAAATTTGATTTTTTTGTTTAATATCGATTCTCTACCCGAAATATTTGAAAACCCATCCTATGTGAATTATCAACGGAAGTAAATGTAAATGATCATGAGAGCAGCAATGTTGCAATGTTTGCTGCGAACATAAATTTCCAGAAGCCTTTCTATTAAGCAGCTAACGCTGCTTAATCAGTCATTAAGCAGCTAACGATGAAAAGAAATGAGGACAGAAGCTGTCAGACTCGGGCTGGCCCAGTCCCAAACACCTCTTCTTGGCTCAGTCTTCCCACCTCTGTGTCTCAGCTCGCTCTCAGGCCGCGACAGTCCATCTCTCCTGTCTCCGGTTGTGGGGAAGCGGAGCGACCCTCCGTGTGCCGTGCTGAGACAATGCAGCCGCCGGGCGGACGTCGGGCCATTAGAGTTGGTCTGCGCTGCCGGCTCTCTCGGCCGCCTGATAAGGCCCGGGCAGGGACGGCACGAGCAGCAAACAATGAACAATCGCCCCGCCCCGCCAGTCGTCCCCCCTGGGACAATGCCGCGGCAGGGCCGGCGAGCAGCCATCATACAGAGTGGCCCGATCACAACACCGGCAAAAAACCAACGTCCGCAAGCTGGCCGCATGGCTTAAAGGAAAAGGCGGTACTGTTGTCATGGCTTATGGAAGGGACGGTCTCGGTGACAGGGCTGGTGGAAAAGGCGGAATCCTCGCCTGGCTCGATGGTGTTCGGCTCTGGTGATCGTCATCCTTCAGAAATGGGGGCATGAGAAACCTACATGCATTTGCCTGTGCCTCGGAAGTCGGGAGGCGGGGTACCGAAAGCGTGGAAGGGAATGGTACCTATGGGCTATGTTTTCAGGCATCTTAATTTTGTTCTGACACATATGCGCTAGAAATAAGCAAAATTTCGCATTGCATGGATTGCATAGCGTAGCATTGCACAAAAATAGTTGTTTCGGAAGCATACCCGACCTGCATGCGGTGCGTAATGTGATGTGCCGTCTGCTCCGAGCTGAGTCTGCCCTGAAGTGGTAGGCTGTTCCGCAACACAGGACTGTCCTGCGGGACAGTCTATATGGTGGCCGCTCAGCGTAGTTTTCAGGCATCTTGATCTGCTGGATGTGTCGTGGCCCGGTGGGAACTCAATAGGCGGTCATAAGCATTTTGCACTGTTGGTATAATCCCTTTCAGGCAATCAAGACCATTTTTGCCCTTCGGAAAAACCATTTCGGCCCCTTGGAGTGGGAGGTAGGAGCGGAGGGGAAGATTGGCGGAATGTAGCGATCAGCAGCGGGCGTCCCGCCGCGCCGGGTGGGCTCAGCCCGTCTCGAGACAGACCACCAAAGATTGCCCCAACAGGACCCTTTCGGCAGCCTCCTACACTGAGGAATAGCCGCACCCGCCTGAAACAGGGTCACTGATCAAGGGAGGGATGGGTACTTGCTGAGGACAAAAAAGACCGATGAGTTATCATCTAACGAGGAAAGGATGTTGGCGGTCTTCCCGGCCTGATCCAGGTTTTGGTGGAGCTCGCACTAAGGCCGAGTTCCCCGGATGTGGCTGTCACGGGACACTGGGCACGGTACGGTGGTTACCTGTGGCGCGCGGACGATATAAACCAGCCAGTCGTGACATCTGAGGATCTGGAGGGCTGCCGAGAGCCGAGAGGCGGCTGACAGTGTGCAAAAGTGCGACTTGATGTGTGACTATGAGTAATAGCCTCACCTTACATCACCTTACCTCACCTTACATTACCTCACCTCACCCTACCTTCACTTTACCTCACTTCACCTCACTTCATCTCATTTCACCTCACTTCTATTATCAAACTCACGTTTAACCGTCACCTTTACTTTGACGGGTGCTGTCAGGCCCCCGAGAAACCGAGACCCTCTCAAAAATAGATCCTTCAGTGCTACCCCTGCTAAGCAGACTGGTTTTTGGTTCACCTTTTTCGGATCGATTCAATCATTGATTCATTTGATTTTTGTTTGATTCAATCACCGTTTGATTCCTTCAAAAAATTTGGTGAATCGATTCCTTTTGATTCAGAGAATCAAAAAACAATAAAAGGAATGTTTCACGTTTGATTCAGCCAATTTTTTTTTGAATGATTCTTTTTTGATTCAATTAAAAATAAAATATACAAAATATCAGGGATAGTATTGTATTTGTTGTGTTCTTTTTGTGGTCATGTAATGGCAGTAGTGATTGTTGATAATGAACTATGTTCGTTCACTTCATTTTTTTTAAGTTCATGAATCATTAATATTTTTGATTCAATCAACCCTGATTCCCAATGCGTTTGATTCAATCATGACTTGTGAATCAAACAATCCTGACGGTTAATCAAACCTTTTTGATTCAACAAATTTTGTTTGATTCAATCCAATCGATTCAATCACAGATGAATCAAACACCAGTCCGCTGCTAAGGCACCTGTGAGACGGGTGTAGCCACTAGCCACTGCTAAGGCCCATTTAACAGACACACTCCGAGCTATAAACGCTGCTAAGGCCCCTCTGTGACAGATCCACTCCCTGTTATAACCACTGCTAAGGACCTTGTGTGACAGGCCCCTACCCTGTTATAACCACTCCGCCGAACGTTTGAAGCCCGGCCACGGTATTTGACCCGTCACAACACACGTCCGGCCATGTTTGCACGGTAAATGGTCCGCTATTGTGTGGCCGGCGGGCTGGAGTGGAATTAGTAGCCGTGAATCAGAGAAAGGTCGGCTCCACACGACGGCAGAGCTGTCGCCCTGTTTATTCTTGTGATAGGGTAATGCAGGTCCCTGTCCAGTCCCATCCGTTACTGGTTCCTGTGGCCGGGACTCTGTGGGCTGTATTTAAATGCAACGATCGGTCGCCTGCCAACACTTTATGCTCCATGCCAAACATTATTCAAATACCCTTTTGCACCGTATGTAATGTAAGGTTCGCTGAACCGGAAACATTCCATGCATACAACTATTGGAATCGCCCACGAACGTATTTCTACGCCCAGTGCCGATAATATTGGGTTCCGCGGCGCAATTTTCCTCGGCATTCGCCAATTAATGTCAGAATGTTCATGGAAGTCAGAGCCCAGATTCCTACCGAATTCCGCCATCACACCCATCCGTGCTCTCCAATTATTTCTCTGGTAATTGCTTGAACCTTACTGGCACTATCACACAGGCAGAGAGCAATCCAGACCAAGTATTGATACCGCCTTAAATGATTTCCCTTTTTTGCCACAAGCTAGTAGCTGTCGCAGCGCTGCTGGAAAAAACATCGATAACAAGAACACAATGCTATAACAAACACTTACTACGCTACCCTATTCAGTTTTTGAATATGCGCTAGGGAGGAAGATGATATGTTTCTTCAGGGGTGTTTCTCGATCTTCTGCAGCGTTACAGCCGAGACGATTGTCCTGGTGACGTCCTGGTCCTGGTCACAACAAAAACAAACACGAAAAAAACGAGAGTTCACTCTAAATCAAACTATGTATTCTTACAAGTAAAAATAAGTGACTAGCAAATGCTTATATCTACAGAGCTTTGCACCCTCTCATAATAAATCTTTGGCTCCATGCCCGGCTCGATCCTTTATCGCTGATAATCCGGTCGGATTTTCCTTGTCGGCTCGCCTCGAGCATCGGCTCCGCTCCTCCGTCAACCAGCTGTGACCTTATCTGGGGCCATTAACTGCAGTCTGAACAGGCCGTTATGGTTATTGGTTAGGGCCCGCGTTTAATCCGGTGCACGGCCGACATTGTTTATGGGAGCGGCGGTCGGTCCGTCTCCTCCAGCGGCCGCTGGCCGTCCCGGTATCGACACGGCGCCGCTGGGACGCCCGGCCGGCCGCCGCCGCCCTGTGCTTCAGAGAGCGAGCTGCATTACAGAGTGCAGTCGATTGAGGGCCTCTCTGGAAGCGTCCAGTGGCGCTCAATGCGCTCGGCAACAGGCTAATAAGCGGTCAATGGCCCTAGTGCCGACAAATGATGGCGACGCGTCAGGCGACGCCCTTGGCAACATAGTCACGATACGGCCCTGTTTTACGGCTAACTAGCGCTCTAATGAACTACTTTTTGGCTCGTGTAATCCATTTAGTGTGAGTCGGGCTAGAATGATAAGCGCGATGTGGAGCGACAAACGTCTAGGCAATGGAAAATCACGACCCATCTGTTGGGTGTTGAGCAATCTGACGTTCTGACCTCCAGACAGATGTATTTATAGCTCCGACGTGGAGACGGGACTCATACTCATCCATCCCGCCCAGCGAACCGGCTGCAAATCGTGTCGAATGGCGATGCCTTTCGTCCCCAGCCAATTGGAGTGGTATTGGACTGATCAGTGATCAACGCGCCACCACCCGGGCGGAGCTGTGAGCTGCAGCTCGGAATGTGGCCGCCAGGGGTGACGGTGTCGCTACCATCGCGCTGACCTGGGCGCCCTCTGTTTCAGACGTGGTCACCTGCGGCGCCGCGGCGCGCTGAGGTCGCCGCCTCACCGCCCTGAGCAAAGAATCAAACCGTGAACAGCCACCGTCCGCCGGGAGCATGGAGCGGTCGGCCATGTCCCCGCTGTCGCCCTGCGGCCGGCAGGGCTCCACCGAGAACCTGCTGCCGCCCGAGGACACGCCGCCACCGCCGCGGCAGCGGCCCGTCATCACCACAGAGCCGGCCGATGACGTGCGAGCCGTGCCGCTGCTGACGCTGCCGCCGCTCTCCGGAGAGCCGTCCGGCGGCCAGGAGGGCGCCGCGCGCAGCTTCCCCGACATCGAGCTGCACTGCCGGCGCACCTACCTGTGTCCGCAGACGCTGGCGCGCCGCCGCTGCTCGTGCATCAACATCCACCGGGTGGGCTCGCGCGACTCGGTGTGCTCGGTGGTGGGCGCGCGCGGCGGCGGCCCGGCCGCGCTCGGCGCGCCCTCCACCAGCCGCGACAAGATCGTGCGCCAGCACTCTCAGCCGGAGACGTGCACCTCGTGCCACCACCCCCGCTCAGCGGCCAGCCTGCGCCAGCTGCACTGCCACGACTCGGGCCGTGGCAGTGAGTTCGCCGAGATCGCCGCCGACTCGCTGAGAATCAACGGGCGCCATCCGCCAGTTCCGACACGTGAGTGGCGCTGTGGGACTGGGGATGGCTGGGCACTGCCCGGGGGAAGGAGAGGTGACTGGGAGCTAGTTAGGGGAGGGGACAGATGACGGCTTTGCGCTGACTTGGGAGGGGCAGGGGACGACTGCGCACTAGCTGGGGGGGGGGGGAGTAACCGCTACTCTCGAAAAAAAAAATGCATCGTGTAACGTGCGTGTATTGTATTTGGGCTCTGCTATTTACATTCTGACCCGGGACCCCTGATGGAAATAGTTTATGCACTAGAAAACAATACAACATCGATGGTCGCTATATCAGAAGGCAGCCTGACAAGAACGGTGCCATCGACCGCTGCTTCATCCGCCGGGGAACTCGCGTTATTGAGTTGAGAGTTGACGGTAGTTCGTATGTTCTACAAGACATCCTGTTCCGTAACAAGATTTTGCCACTTTGGCCAATAGTTAGGTCCCGGTAGTTGCACGTCCTGCATTATTGCATAAAATGTTTGAACCGTGCTGGACAGAAGAATGTGAATGGGTTGGTCCTGGTGAGAGGGAGGAAACTGTTTAAACCATTGTATGGTACTATTTTGGCTGGGGATTTGACCTTTAGCTATTCGAAGTTCTTTTATCGGTCAAAGTAGTTGCGTCTATTCTTTCTTCTTTTGAAGCATGTTTGACATTTGCAAACATTGAATTTAGCATTCTGGAGAATTTTTTGATGCGAACCTTGAATTTCTTTGGTAAAGCCATGATCGGAACATATTCAGGTACTCTGCTGGCCGTAGTTGAAACTAAACGTACCACTGACTTCGAAGCAGGTGGCAGCACCATCAATGTTCGGGCTAGTGCTGGAAAAAATCTTGCTACCATCTTTATCAATTATTGTTATTCTCCTCATTCACTATCAGCACCGATTACATAGCTAATGTTTTTTATTACGGCTCCACCTGTCCGTGCTTCTATCCTCAGGACACTGAAATCCTTCTCCTCCACGCCACAACCCCCTTCCGGGCTGGGCAGGCAACTTTATCTCATGCGGGCTGCTCCCTTGGAGCGGCACCGCTGCTCCTGAGGGAGCGCACCCCGTAGCCGGGTGTAGTGAGTGCCTTGGGGCTGGGTGGCCTGTCCTCTGGACGGGCTCAGCCCCGGCGACTCACTAGGGTGCCTGCCCAGACCAATGTCTCCCCCTAATTCCTATCATCCTTCCGGCTCTGCAATGGTCTTGTCGACCGAAAGGGCCTAACCCAACAAAACAAAACAAAACAAAATTACGGCTCTGTGGTTTTGTTTGGAGCGTTTTTTTTTTCGATTGGGTGATCACTGCTCGCTAGCTTCCGCTGCATTCTGCAGCCGGTAATATGACATTGCACTCCTGCTGGCTGGCTCTGTTGGAGCAGATGACGAGCGTAGATGCAGCAATTGGAAGTCAGGAAGGGCTATCTGCACCATCGCTGGCTATAGTCATTATAACATTCAGAAGCAACCAAAGCCAACGCCTTTCCACAGTGGCGCAGCCAGAACTCCATGGAGACGGGGGTGAGAGACGTTCGCGATGGGCCCCCCCCCCCCCAGCAAAGTGGGCCCCCTCAACCAAATGGTGGCCCCTTAACAACAACGAAAGCGGTCGCTGTTTTGCCGAATTTTTGGAAACTCGCAAAACCATTTGAATAATCATTGAATATGAGTTTCTGATTTTAAACTTTGTTAACACTCTGAGTCTGATCTGTGGTCAGCCCGGTCAGGTCAGATCTTTGTCCTTAACATTACCAGCCAAATCGGGGAAAAGGACAAATAGCTCGTGATCTGAAGAGGCACGTCAAAAACAACAGCATATTTACAGAAACACGACCATTTCTGCCCATATTTGATGGACAGCGCAATTCATGACCTTGATCTGCGGTCACGTTTTGAAGTTGAACTTTTTATGTGAAATTATAGGTAGCTCATTCGATGCATGTTGACGAGAAAACGATGACAAAGTAAAATGTAAATGTCTCAGTTTTTCTCACCAAAGTTGTTGCAAAATTCTTAGCAAAATTTTTGTGGTAAAATGTGACTATTTAGATGGATTTGCCCTCTGCTCTGTTGCGAAACCGTTGACAAGAGCCATTGAGGTCAAATAATAAAAGCGAAAGCGTTTTGAAAGGCCTATCGAATGAGTTGTTCGCGAAGCTGTATGTTGTAACTCATCGCGAAGCAGATGAGTTGCTCTTTGGTTCACGAGTTATACGGTCATTTGTGAAAGATATAAAAACAATAATTTTTTCTTCGTAATCTTTTCTTTGTGTTTATCATTTTTATCATTACTTTATCTTCAACGACCTCAGCGATGACCTAATCGAAAAATGACCTCTACGATTCTGAAGCATCCTACAGCTATCCGTTGCTTTTTCTCGTCTTTCTAGCCTTCTTAAATTTTTGTTAGATGATCGGGTTTGGCCGATACGCCCCCCCCCCCATGGCTGATTGCGCGCGTTAGAGAGCTATCAAACCCACTTTCAGCGCGCTATAGCTTTATATGTCCTCGAGTGTCGAAAAAGGCGAAACTTTTCCTTCGATGAACATGACGACGTGGGCTTTGGTCTGAACTGCAACATGACTGAAGTAATTTCTCATGATTTCAACGCTCTTTAGAAAGCCGCCTACCACCGCGCTTGTCGCTACGTGACCCTGGAGTCAGGTTAGAAGTAGAGGTGGAAATGAATATTAGTCATTAGTCAAAAATTAGTCGACTAACGTTAGTCAAGCACTTTTTTAGTCAGTCAAAAGTCAGTCAACCAAAATGTTTGTTAGTCATTAGTCAGTCATTAGTCAATGATTTTGTTGCATATTAGTCGACTAATTTGTCGTGATTCGTGAGGTGACTTAACCATCGCCCTGACAGGGGAGGGGTCGATGCGACCCCCCCCCCCTGAGTTGTTTTTGCGATGCGCGCTGAACTATTAGTCGGATCGTGCTGAAATTTTCAATAGCCTCTGGGGTATCCTTTGCACAACTTTTGCTAGACAAAAAAAATTGGGTCATGTCAGTTCACCGAGCTATGACGTCATAATAAGTACAACCTCCCACCGTTTTGACAAAATCGTACATACCGTAACTGGACGTGATCTCATCGACAAGAACGAAGCTGTTCCGTGTGGTTTATGTCAGAATTTGACTGGACATGATCTTTACATTGTATATTGACCTTTCTAAGGTCAACCAAGATGATCTCGCATGTTCACACGCTGACCTCCGTGATATGAGATGTGTTTAGTGTCCGTAGTGGGGTTTCTTTTTTTAATTTAAAAGTTGCACTACACAGGTCAAGGCACACATGGCACCACCGCGGGACCGGTCTTTGCGGCACTGCTCCAACAGCGAACAGGCAACCAAACAAGTCAGAGTGAGCAAAACAGCGAGGCAAGGTCCGGGTGAAACGTTCAACACAAGATAAGGATAACAACACTGCAAAAAATACAAATTATTTAACAAAGCCCAGAGGTTTACATTTATCAATACAGAACAGTTTTTATATCAACTTTTAACAGCTATCAATGACTATCAACCATCAATGACACCGGCGATGCAGCGAGCGACGCCGGCGGAAGACGCGCCGGCGACTCGGCCAGCCCGGTCACCGGGGCGATCGAGGCGGCGGCGGCGTGACTGGAATCTCTACTATTTTCTACTTTGTTTTGCTCCTTTCACACGTCACATGCAAGACAAAACAGCCGCTAGTCCCTTCCCGCGACCGGCGAGCTCGTGACCTTGGGGATCATCCGGGTGTTTGTGGCATGTTTGTTTTATAAATATGATGTGTATATTTATGTATACTGTATACTATGTATTTATTGTATGCATTTTATGTATGTATTTTTAAGTGTTTTTACGTATTTCTATTCCTCATGCAGATCAGCCTACATCATGCAATGATGCAAACTGATCTCACATGAGATGCAAATTGCATGAAGATACAATTTACATGCCCACAATGCATGCAAATGCATGCATTTGCAGGCAAGAGTGCTGCAAGTGTGCAACTGTGTTATGGATTGACGTACAAAGATTTGTGTAAAAAAATATACGGCAGTTAATGTGCATCGTTTTGTACGACGATACTTTTTAGTCTTCCCCACTTTTTCTCGAATTCTATTTGTTTGTTTATGCGATTAGCTGCTTGTTGTTCTATTTCTACAACAATTTTCAGTTTGTTTATTAGGTGTGTCACCTCTGGTGTGATATTTCGTAACCTTGCTTCATATGACCATTTTTGCTAAAGCCAATATATGTGTCTGTTGTGGATTTGCATCGATTAGGAAGAACCAAGTTTTGCTGTTTATAGGGAGGCGTATTTCGTACGGATCTAAAATTCTGCGTTTGATATCTGCTATAAAGGACTTTACTTTATTACAATGCCAGAACATATGAACCAGTGTTTCCGGTTCTACTTTACAGAACGTGCAAGTATCTTCGTCTTTTATGTGTATAGTCTTAAGGTAGGTATTCGTTGCTACTATAGTAGCAACGAATTGAAACTGATAATGTTTCAATATAAACTCATAAATCGCATATATGCGATTTATGAGTTTATATTGAAACATTATCAGTTTTGCTGACTTTGTGGCCTTTTTTAAGATTGCAAGGCTATTTTCCTCAAAACCCCCAATATCTCTGATCCACTTTGCTTTTTGGCGTTCATTAGCATTCCGTATTTCTAACTGCTTATGTTTTACATTTGCTTCGTACGCTTGACGTGAAAATTTTTCATTGTTTAACACCACGCACATTCTATGTGGCATTATCGGCCCAAGTGTTTTATCTATTTGTTGGTTTTTTATGTAATCAGGTAAGCTCCTGATTAAGCTCGAATAACATAAAAATGTCATCTTCACGTCGTAAGCATTTTCGAGGCTCTCTTTGGTATGTAAGGTCCCTGTATTTTCGTTAAACAAATCATTTATGAGCCGAATTCCTTTTTTGTACCAGCTACGTATTATTGAACATTGGAATTTCGTGTAATCTGAAAACCATATGCTTTCGAAAAGTACGTTAGCCTCATCAGGTACGTATACTCTGCTAAAGTTTGCAAAACTTTTTAGTACGTCGCTCCAAACTTGTTTTCAACCTTCTTCATCAATTTCTCT